>NC_048920.1:3512095-3713055 GCF_011077185.1 Oxyura jamaicensis
GAGAAACAGGCTCTGTTTGGGTTATTTTTCTGTAACAATGGGTATTTTTACCCATTGGGGTACTGTCAGAATTTTTCTGGGGAACTGCTTCCTTACCGTCAATCTGTCTTCATACGTATATAAAAGATAACCTTTTGAAGGATTTGAAAGATGTTATGCCAGAGATTGTTTTTAATATTTTTAAAGAAAAGATCAGTTTGTTTTTTTTTCTGTTTAGAGATGATACTAAAGAAAAAACTTGAAATCAGAATTCCTGAAATAATTATTATATGATTTATCATGTAAAGCTTTTTTCCCCCAGTAATTACATCGATTTGTGGTGAACTGAAGAAAGGAGAAAGTGACCCTGAGTATCTGTATTTTAAAAATAAACCCTGAGCTCAGCTAACATGAATCAGGGCTGTGCTGTGACATCCAGAGTTGTTAACTTTGTACAGGGAAATCGAAATGGCTGTGGCTGTCACTCTGGCCTGGGTTATGTTCACTTATCCAGTCACTGTAACTAGTAGAGGTGTGATTGTCTCAGCTCACATAGTTCATGTTCTTTTAAAAATATAAATATATATATATAAAAAATCATATGGTAGATTGCATCACTCGTTAAGCAGTAACAATTGTGAAAAGCGAGTCAGTTCTTTTAGTTGTGGAGAAAGGGAAATCTTTCTGTTGGTTGCTGTTTCTCAGACTGTTTTTAATGTATTTTGCTTTTGCTGTAATGTTGGGAATGCAGATGCTATTCTCAGATAAAGTTTTAGGTTTTGTGTTTTGAAATGAAAGAAAAATAATGAAAACGTACTAGTTTTAGAAGGGTGTCATTTTTAAAATCTTAATTTTAGTAATTAAAATTTCATTTTTGTCTCTAAGCTTTGAAACAGCCTGGGGAGTTTGTGGGAACAAATAACCTGGGAAACTGATGGAACTGTTGATACTGAAATTCAAAGCCGGCTGGTAGAAAGTAATTAAAGCCTGTGTGTTCCCTGCGTGAGGGAGGAGAGTGGAGATTGTGTGAAATGTTATGATCTGCATCTGTAGGTGTGCTAGGTTATAATAAAGGATGCCTCCCTCAACCTAATGCAAACAAACTCACCTAGTGTGGATGATAGATAAGCACTTTTCTAATCTCTGTTGGCATTCAAGATGATCCAATTCCACTTTGATGTTTTATCTTTGCTAGATCTGTGGCATAGAAGTCACATGTATTTGTTCCTTTGTCTTCCAGTTCCCTTATTATCACAACTGTTTCTCTCTCTTTTTGTCTGAAGATTAGCAGTTCAGGAGTTCAGTGTTTCACTTAGCTGAATGTTCGTTCTTGCTGGGGTGATAAATGAGAAACACATATTTGGGGAAATGCCCCATTTGTGGTAGAGTGAAGGATAACGTAGGGCTTGACTCACTGTAGGGACTGACTGTACAAATGAGCAATGGTGAAGCTTTGGACTGCCGGGCAGTAGGAACTTTGGATGATGGGATGAGGGATGGAGAGCTTCAGAGAGCTGCTACAAACTGTGCAGAACCAACCATGTGGCCAGAGTGGCAGAACAGAGGAGGAAGGCCTTTCTGTTCCAGAACACAACACCAACACCTTTCTGCCAAAGGTGATTCCTAGAGAACAGACTGAGAGAGGGCAGTCAGACCAGAACCATACCACTATTTGCTTTGTAATGTGCTTTGGAAGTGCTGAAGAATCAGATGACACATTGGACAAGCATTGCATTGTCACATGAACTTACATGAAAAAGACTTTGAGGGACGTGCAGTATTTTAATTCTTCCTTTCAAATTCTGACTTAGAAATTGTGTTGAAATTTCAGTTTATACAGCAAGAAAATTTCCTAACAGATATGGTTCAGAAGTCTGAGGATGTGGCTTAAGTATGGCCTTGGAAACTTGAACCTACTACCCTCTATTTGTTTTTCACAGTTCTTCAGTTTCACAGTTATAATTAAAAAGTTTTGAGGCCTGATGTGTAGTTGTTGAGTAACAGGAACAGTGATAATCGATTGAAAAATTTCATATGGCAGTAGAAAAGATGTTTGGGGTATGTATCATATTGAAAGGTATGGGCACATAGTTCCCATTTCTCCAGCATCTAAACATCATGCACATGACTTTAGGTTGTAAGACAAGAACTTGCCTTTGGAAGAGTTTTGTGGATTTCCCATGGTTGTCATTGTTACATGGCTTGAAATTTTGAGCCTTACCAGTGTGTATTCTCATAGCATGTGATTTATTTTATTTTCTGTTTCCCTCCAAAACCTGTGAAAATGTCTCTATCAGTGTACAAACTACTTGTTTGTATGGTCTTTGGGGATATGTAAGCTTAAAGAGCTTTTTGGCAGTTTTTACCGTCTCTTAACTCAGTTTGAAGGAAGATGCCTCACTAAGACTCGTCTTACTCTTGCTTTGTGTGGTTTTGGTGAATTGAGAGAAGGGAGATGAGCAGTTAAGATTGAACCAAGTTTCCTCTTGATTTCTTTATGTGATCTTCCTCCGTGAATTCTTAGCTTACTGTGGCCTGAGTCCACTAACTTGATTTTATTCCTGATTTCTCTCAAGTGATGTAATCCAGTGTCCTATGTCTATAGAAAGACCAGAGGAAATAGCAGGCATTAGAAGAAAGAATGAAGGAAAAAAATCCAAAGAAATTGCTGAGTAGCAGGTCTGGGTTTTATAAGTGCCTCCTTCTTGCATTTTATATTTGTAAATGTATGCTTTCAAGAAACACACATAAAGATGGTAATACCTGTGTATGTATTTTGGAGGGTGTTCTAGCTGGTATGTTGGATGCCTGAGTTGCCTTACTTGGATACTAGCAGTGTCTGATGTTCTTGCTAAGAGGTAGTATGTGTGTAGTCTTCTACACAGTGATGGTAGAACGTGGTTTTCTTCACTCAGAGGGTGGTGAGGCACTGAAACAGATTGCCCAGAGATGTTGTGGATGCCCCATTCCTGGAAGTGTTTAAGTCCAGGTTGGATGAGGCCCTGAGCAACCTGATCTAGTGGGTGGCATCCCTGCCTATGGCAGGGGGATTGAAACTGGATGATCTTTGAGGTCCCTTCCAACCCAAGCCATTCTATGATGATTCTGTAGTGTTCTTATGCCTCACCAAAACAATTAGCATGCAGGTTTGTTGTTGTTGTTGAAAAATTGTTTGTAAAGTTAGCATTCAGTAGCAGAATAGTGATTATTCCAAAGTGTCAGAAAAACAAAGTTGATGTTACCTCACCCCACCCTGGAAGTAAAGGAACATTACTTCATTTAATAGTAGAAACCCAAGGTAAGTGCCAGACAGAGTCTGCAAAGGTCTTCAGCTTTCGTCTCTGCTGCTTTTTACACTGCTAACTTAACATACCACTTTATTTTTGTGACTTGTTTGACTAACAGGTGCTGCAGTTCAACATGAGTTTCTTCAGCCTTAGTAGGGAAGCATCTCCAAGGGTCTGGAGAAGCAGTATGGATGAAACAGCCATGATATTATTTCTAACTGCATGTAAAGTCAGAGCTGTGTTGGAGCTAGGGATGTGAAGGGCAAACAGAAGGGCTTCTTTAAGTGCACTGTCAGCAAAAGGAATGCTAAGAAAAATTTGGGCTCACTGTTAGAAGTACCTCCTGACCAAAGACCTGGAGAAGCCTGAGGTCCTTAGTGCCTTTTCTGGTTTTGTTTTTTCCTGGTTAAACCAGTACTTGGTTTTTACTGGGTAAAATCAAGGAATCTTACTCATCCACCTCAGTAAAGGATAATAGAGTGAGAAGAGCTGTCTGATTTGCATTCTGACGTGGATGCCTGACATCAGCCTGTAAGCTGTGTTGTCGGTCAGACCTGGCAGTCTGCTTTGGAGTCAAGAAGTCAGAGAAGCCTAACAGCCAAGAAGCTGGCAAGCAGACCACAAGGTATGGCAATTAGTAATTTATATTGGCTAAGGAAGAAGAGAGTATTGTTCTCTGAAGAACTAGGTAGCCAAGTTTGTCTATTTGCTAGATGCTGATTTGTAGCTTCTAGCGCTTCTTTTGTGTTTCTATGCTTTTTCTGGGAAAGGGGACTCCCAAAAGAGGGTGTAAATGGAAATTGTTGCTTTCGAACAGAGCAGCACACGACCAGCCCGCACTGAAGCATGAGGTAGAGCTAAAGTTGATGAAAAGTTGGAAAGTTTAGGAACTAAAGTAGCACAACCCAGTTCTCTCAGTGGGTTGAAAAGAGATGTTTTCTTAGAGGGTTGTGAAGGCAAATTTTGCCATTCTGCTTTTAAAACCATGAGTGAAAAATTAAGCTTCTGTTGGGCTAGTAATGGAAGTAAACAAATAGAGAAAATAAATTCAAAAAGATGAGTTGCAAAATTAATTTATTCTTGAGTGGGCAGCAGACATAAAGTAATTTGGTAGGAAATATCAGCTCGTAGACCCAAGTAAGAACATCTGAAAGCCAGGAAGTTGAGTATAACTGGTCATTGGTGGCAAGACAAGGCTGCATAAATCATTTCAAGTTTCCAGCCAGCTTCCAAACAACAGAATGTGGAGGACAAAGGTCTGGATCATGAGAGTAAGCCTGGGAGAACTTAGTGTTGATAATTACAAAAGGAAGAAGATTTTTTTTTTTTTAATTACTAGTCAGAGTTGGAAAAGTCTTATTTGACACAAAAAATGAAGTGGAGATTCTGCCAGAGCTTGAGGTTGTAGAGAAAAGAAAAGCTCATTCAGAATCACAAGAAAAAAACGAGAAAGCTAGGGAACACAGGAGAAGTTAAGCAGAATTAGCGGCAGGTAAACAGAGGTTCATACTCAAGATTCATACTAGAATCCACCCATGTGGTTGGAGGAGGTTCTGTATTGGTTAGGGCCAGAGCAAGCAGTCTTACAATAGAAGTTCAGAGAAATGGTGGTGTAAAGGGCAGTGGCTTTTGTAGAAAAGATACTTTGACAAATAAAATGAGGAGAAGGCATACCAAGAGAGTGAAGGTTAATAAATTGTTCATGGACTGGTAACATAAGTAAAGATTTTGCTTTATTATATTTTTCCATCAGAGGACATTCTAAGGCATTGTTCTTAATAAATTTCAGCTGAATCCCTTGGACACTGGCAGGCTGTCATTAAATTCACTTGATAGATAAAGCTTTAAATTAAAATGGGGAAGAACTAACAGAGGGAAAAGGGAAAGAGAGTGATCTCTGGGAAAGGAAACGTTGATAAGACGATATCAGAAAGCAGGTGTATCCCCAGGGATGAAGGAATGGAAATGAACATATCCAAGCTGAGATAAAATTTGAAAAGTTTAATGTATTCCCTTAAGGCAACTAGAACTTAGGTAATCCTTGTCTCAGCATGCTGGAAATAATAGTATGTGTACTTAAGAATATTTGAGCAAACATTTTTTCTACCTATACATTTTTAACAAATTGACAATACTTGATATATGTTAGATGGAAAAATCATCCCACCAACTGTAATCCCAGTATTGTGACCCTAATGTGAAATTTTTACAAATAAAATTGGGGGCAGAAAAACCTTGGAGACTGAGGTGAAGACATTAAAGGTAACATGGGTGCAGAAAAGATGGCCTATGTCATGTTAGTCTAAGCTTTCTTTGTTAAAATTATTTCTCTATAAGAGAACTGCAGTAAATTTCACACCTGATCTTGTGATTTATGTAACTGTAACAAGTAGTTTGATGGGGTACTTAGGGACATGGTTTAGTGGGTGATACTGGTGGTAGGGGGACGGTTGGACCAGGTGATCCTGGAGGTCTTTTCCAACCTTAATGATTCTGTGATTGTGGGAAGTATCAAATATGTAGGAAACTGTCTAGAAAAGATATTGGGAGGGAAATGATCCAAATTTAGAAAAGGATGGACAAGCACAGGACTGGAATACAATGGAGCTTCCTATTTGAAGTAACAGGGAATCTTAATGAATATGCACAGCAGTTTCTACACCCCGGCTGAAGGGGAGAGGGACCTGGGGGTCCTGGTGGACAGCGGGATGACCATGAGCCAGCACCATGCCCTTGTGACCAAGAAGGCTGATGGCATCCTGGGGTGTATCAGAAGCACTGTGGTTAGTAGGTCGAGAGAGCTTTTCGCCCACCCCTTCTCTGCCCTGGTGAGACCACATCTGGAATATTGCGTCCAGTTCTGGGTCCCTCCATTCCAGAAGGATGGGGAACTGCTTGAGAGAGCCCAGTGCAGCACCACGAGGATGATGAAGGGAGCGGAGCATCTCCCTTACGGGGAAAGTTTGAGGGAGCTGGGGCTCTTTAGCTTGGAGAAGAGGAGACTGAGGGGTGACCTTATTAAGGAGGATCCACTTATATATGAGACAAAACTTTTTTACAGTGAGGGTGACAGAGCACTGGAACAGGCTGCCCAGGGGGTTGTGGAGTCTCCTTCTCTGGAGACATTTAAAACCCACCTGGACGTGTTCCTGTGTGACCTGATCCAGGTGTTCCTGCTCCAGCAGGGGGATTGGACTAGGTGATCTTTCAAGGTCCCTTCCAACCCCTAACACTCTGTGATTCTCAGAAAAATAGGGAGAGCCTCTCCATTTTGCTCTCCAAAATATCACAATTTAAGAGGCTCTTTTTTTTTGTTTTTAATTGTTTCAGTCATAGCCCATGCAAAAAATAGAGCAAGTTGAATCCAGAAGCAATATAACTGCATCCGTATGGTGGTGTGCTTCCACATGAACTAGTAATTCCCCCCGTGGCACTAATGTGCTGCTGGGAGTTAATTAAGTCCAAGGAAAACTGGCTATACCAGGAAGTCTACTTCAGGAATACCTGGGCTGCTTCTGGCAGCAATGTCGTTAGCATGATGCTGCACTTAAGCTAATAAGACTTGACAGACCTAAACAGCTTGGCCCAGAGGCACTTGGTGGATGTTTGTACCTGTGGCATTATCCACCCACAAACTCAGCTAATCCACCTCTAGACAATAGACCATCTGCGGTATCATCAAGAACTGGAAGGCCTTCCTAGCCAGAGTAAGAGAAGTCAGGTGGCATTTAATAGTAAAAAGTGCAGAGTTGTGTATCTGGGGACTAATAACAGAAATTTATATTAAAAATGAGGGTGTTAAAGCTAGACACTCCTCTCAGAAATCCTGTTCAGAGTCTAGTCATAAACAGAGGAATGTGCAAGGAAAGGTTTTTTATCTCTTCAACTATGGCTAGTTATATTAGGAGAGAATTAGAAGCCATGGACTTGTTTAGCCTAGAAATAAAGGATTAGATAAAAGTACTGTTCTATAAACAGTAAGAAGAACTTGTTTGTGGTAAAATCCTGTGCTAATACAAAAGCAAATGGCATTCAGACTCTTGATTGTAGTTAGTTTGTTAGTAGTTAGTGCAGTACCACAAACTACATTGCTGCTAGAACCAGCACGGGCATTCCTGTAGTAAACAACCTTCCAAGGTACTTGCTGCAAAAATGTTGAGACACCTTTAAGACGTCTTGGTACCCTTCAGTAAGAAGGTATTATTGTTGCCTCTTAGAGCAAAAAGCTGAAAGTGACTCAGCACAGTCTTGGATGTTCCTAAGATTAACTGCTTCCTCAGGTAGAAAGGAGGAGGAAACAAGTTCATGAGGTGTATTTTGGAATCTGGAAAGAAGATGGAAAGTTCTGTGCTATTCTGGGCCAGAATTCCTACAGCAGAGACCTCAGTCACTGCTGCATCCACGTTCCCAGTATGTGCTGCGTAAACATTAAGGCAGGGGCAGAAAGGTTTAGGGCAGGGAATATTGATTTAATCAAAAAGCAAACTAAAAACTGCAGCGTAATCTCTTTTTTATTATTATTATGGATCTTTATATTATCTTCCTCTTAATAGTGTAAGCAGCGAACAGTGGCTAATGCAACAATGTCTAGCTTAACACTGCAGTTAAAAACTGGACAGCAGATACCTACACCTAGTTTTCTTCAGAGTGGGTAGGTAATTGCCCTGTTCTTTATGAAGATTTTTAAGTCTTTTCTCTCTCTTTTTCCCTCACCCTTATCTCCTGCATTCACATATGCAAATTTATCTGAGTATTCATGTAGCTTTATTCTAATGTTTAGCTTGGGAATAGATTCTGTAAGGGAAGCAGCAGAATGACTCTTTGAAGATGTAAGCGACAGTTATGCTTTCTGGGTAAACCTGCTTAGCCATCTTAACTGTGAGACAAGGAGTAACCTTTCTAGTCAGATTCCGTGCTGCTTCTCAAACAGTTCAGCTTTGAAAGTGAAACTATATAAATACGTCCCTACGGGAATTAAGTGTAGTGGTATTACTGATACACGGCTCAGATTTCACGGAGCCCTGTAGTGCTATTCTCTGCCGCGGTGCTTAGATACTGCAGTTGCATTCCTCCTGCAAAGCAGAGCAAATTCTGCTTTCCTAGCAGCAGTTCAGTGCAGCCTGATAGGAGCAACCTTTGTCCCTCTAAGGATTCAGATAGAAATGTCAAGTTAGAAAGAAAAAATCAAGAAAGGTAAGATTTAACATAAATGTAAATGCAATTGGCAGGGCTGCTGGACTGTGCTAAGTCCAGTTGCTTCAAGACCTTGCGTTGACTTCAAGGAGCCTTGTTCAAGTATATATTGAGTGCCTGATCTTGTCATGGTATAGACTCGGCCTGTCCTAAACCTTGTCCTTCCTGTCCCCGTGGCATAACTGTGATAATTCTCAGCTCTCGTTTCATCTTCACATACATATTCTACTACAAACTTAATACTGTTTTCTCAGCGTTTACTCGTATGCTCACTGTGAAATCCTAATGCTGATCTGTTCAGTGTCACGTATGGGGGAGTGTTTTGCGGTGTTGTTTTTTCCTTTGTTCTTGCTGAACTTTTCTTTGTGAAAGAAGCTTTTTGTTACTCTTGTATTCAGAGCTGGAGGGCTTCTTCCTGTATATTATTACAAAGCTACAACTAATAACACAGGATGTTCTGTGAGGTGTAAAGGACTTTTGAAAAAGAAGTAGGCCAGTTGATGCTCTTCTGGGGGTGCTCAATGGGCATTTTAGAAGCACCATTGTCTTCAGCTTCCCAGCTGCCTCAGCTTGAAAACTTGGCCTGTCTAAATTGCAATATATATATATATATATATATGTTGCTTCACACTGTACCTTCTTCTATATTTTTGTGATGTATAATGATAGTTGCTGAGATAAAGAAAACTTTGAAGAAGGTGATCTTGACTGTAGTTTGCACATAAGAGTAGATTAGATAATGGATGTTTACTTCTTTAGTATTTTGAATCTAAGAATATTCCCCCTAAGCAAATTGCAAGACTTATTTTAAATATTCCCCACTTGACAGAGTTAAGTTGCTGCCCTCCACCAAGCCTGTGTTTGCTATCAGATACATGGAGTTCTGGAGGGAGAATCCTTGGTTGTGTAATACATCATGCAGCTATCATTAAACATCACCAAAAAAATACAGAAAAGGATACAAGCAACATATTTAACTTCTTGCAATTTAGACAGGCCAAGTTCTCAAGCAGAGGCAGCTGGAAAGCTGAAGACTGGAAAAAAGCTGTGTTTCTAAAATGCCAATTGAGCACCCTCAGAAAAGCAAAGCTAGTTATTGTGGCATCTTTCCCTAACATGCCTATTGTCTGCCCTTTGGAATAACCCCGTGGTACTGAAGAAATGTTTTCTGAAGAGCTGAGGAAGGAGGGAAATGTAATTACTCTCTAGGGTTCTCTTAGGTATTCCTGATGTCCTTCTTAGTTACAGTAATCTAACTGCAAGCTGAAGCTGTTCCCAGGCTCAGTCACTAAATGATCACCAATCTACACTCCGTTTCAAGGATGTAACTCAACCTTTCTGCTCCATCCCAGGACAGAGTAGAGGAATCGGGTGCCTTGTCCCCAAGCAGGCATGCAGCAGCTGCAGCTACAAGACACAGGCTTTTTGGGCCACCAACCATATAACTTCAAGAAATGCAGATCTTGAGATACCTGCAATCAACCCGCTCTGTCCATGTGCTCGAAACTCCATGCAGGTTATGACAAGAGGAGATTAGATCTCTTAGATCTGCGTTTTGCTGTGCAGTGTTTACGGTCAGTTGTATCACCACAAGCCCCAGCTGGATGTGTTTAGTACTAACTGCTAGCTCATGTTTTTCAGACATTACCCAGCTTTTCTGAGAACACAGTCCTGCATGATTATCCTAATGGGCAGCCAGAGGTCATACAGCATCTTGGTAGCTGTTTGAGAAACCCAGGAGGGCGTTTTCCAGGAACTATTGTCATGGACAACTCAAAATACGAGGTTTCTGTGCTCTTGCTGATTACACTTCCTAGCTTTAGTATTCATATCTATGTGGTATGTAGGTCATGAACTAGTCCTGTGACTCTAGCCTGCTCCAAGAGAAGAAACCAAAACCTTTTCCAGACTTCAGGCACAGCAGCACCACTATAGTGTTCTGCTTTTGGTGGTGCACACGTCATGTTATCCAAAAGCTCGTTGTTTCCCACCATTAAATATGCTTTTTTAAGATAACAGGATGTTTAATTTGCTTTGATTAGGTTGCCCAAAGTGGCCTTGAACACTTCCAGGGATGGGAAGCCTTACAAGGCTTATTTTTCCTCTGCCACCTCTTGTAATTCTTGTGTCTTAACAGAAGGATTTTGCTTGTCAAAATGGCTTTTGAGGATGGGAAGGCCATTTTAAATTTAACTCAGTTTCATATCAGAGAGTCCCGTTAGTGAAAAACATGTCCAATGTATTACTTTTACTGACTACAGCTGAGATTTTTATCAGCTAAGAACATTTACCAACACCGGTAAATGGTGTCTTTCATGCCTTGTGTAGCTCTTTCTAATTCAGACACCTTGCTTAAGTTACCTGACTTTTCTAGCTGCTGTCAGGGACCTATCTGAAGTGTACAAACTGTTTTGGAACATTATCACCACACTTCATAGTGACAGCATACTGAATTCTTTGCCAGCTAAGTCAATACTTGTATGGTTTGCTTCTACATACACACTTTCTGGTCTATAACTATAGAATTTTGTGTAGAAACCTGTATTCGTGCAGTCTAAAGGAGACTTAGGGACATCCTGAAAACTTGGTTCACTGAGGCTCTGAGGTTCAGCACAGCTGCCAGCCTGTCCCAGGGGCTTATATCTGTGTCACCAAAATGGAACTATACAAGTTAATAGCATGTTTACTGAGTAGCCTGAAAAGATTTCTCTAGCGTGAAAATATGTGTACTTCAACTAGCTTCTCTTTTTAATGTACAGTGAATCCTGTCGTGACTCTTCTGTGGTCCAGGCTTCAGCTGCCTTTGCTGAATCACCAAAGGCAAGACAGAAAGGGAATTAGCTCTGAAGCATCCTATGGCAAGGGGACAGATAGTGGATAGCAGGTTGTTCCCACCTTAAAACACCCTTCATGTGGGAAATGAGGTTATACTCTATGCCCCAGAGAATCAGAGAGATTCAAGAGATTTGGCAGGCAATTTAAAATCTGTTACATCTTGACTGTCAGGTTCTTAAACCAGATTTTGAAGAGTCTATAAAAGATGTTTTTATGTACCAATGATTTCTGTCCAGACATCGCATTGAAAAGAGGACTAGCAGACAGAATGGAGAACAGCCTGGAAGTTTGCAGAGTCCTGGAAGCTGCACGAGAAAGAAAATGCTGCGATTATTGTCAAACTGAGATCTGGCAAAAGACCTCTATGTTCTTTATAGTGCTAGTGAAGTTGGGTGCTGCAGCAAGAATGGATATCGTTCTTGTGGCCATACTGCTTCTACTCTCAGATATACTTCTACAGTATAGGAGGCTCCAGATTTTTCAGAGTCATTTTTGTGTTGTGCATTTAGGTATCAGATGCTGAAATCAGGGAATGCAGGGAGGAAAAAGAGAATGCATTTTTAGGATGTTGTTTTTCCTTTTTCCTTGTTGAAAAGAGGAGAGAGTTTTCCTACTTTGCATATCCTAAATGCTCTGAAAATTGCATTCACTTTGTGTCAAATACACATATATTTGAAATCAATTTTGTTGTCATACTGAATTGGCTGTGAATGCTTCAGGAGAAATGAGAGTCAAATCTTAAGAAATAGTCACAGAATCACAGAATCACAGAATTTTCTAGGTTGGAAGAGACCTCAAGATCATCAAGTCCAACCTCTGACCTAACACTAACAGTCCCCACTAAACCATATCCCTAAGCTCTACATGTAATGTGTCATCTACATCTACATCTAGTGTCCTGTTCTTCCCTGGTAGAATCAGATCAAAAGACACATTGAGATGGGTAAGAAAGACCAAATCAAGAAGAGATGTTGTGCTTCAGATGATATCCCTAAGACTCTACAAATGCTGGAATAAGCCTTATCTTCAGTTTAGCCAAAAAAGGAGCTACTCCTGAATTAAAGGTGTACTCAAAGTACAATGTTTGATTTATTTTCAATCTGTTAAGCAATTGTCCTTGCAGAAAATGGGCCAGGGTTTGGGCCTCTCCTGCATGAGATGTTTTATGATATTCGGGTTTAAATTGCATGTTTTTTTTTTTTTTTTTCCATTGGTTTTGTAAGATGGCATTTCCTGTGTGCTATTGAAATAATCTCAATGGGCATCTAATTCCCTTACATAGTTTGTACCTACAGAGAGCCTGCTTGGTTTACATTCAGAACTTGGGTTTGGGATATTTGCTGCTACCAGTCAGAATGAGAAGCGTGTGTTGGAGAGCAGCGCAGCTCCTGCTTGTGTGTGAGCTAGAATTACCAGGCAGCAGTATTTTCATGCTGAATGGTTTGTTAATCCCATTTCGCTTTTTTATGCTCCTAAACTCTCTGATCATGTATGTAAATCACACCTTCAGTCATGGTCTTTAAGATTCATTGAGATTTACCACTTAGCACAAAAAATTCTTACCTGGAAGTACTTTCCTTAATCATGTAAAGCAGAATATAGATCCATTTTTTTAAAGGACAACCTCAGAATAGTATTAATTACTGCGCACACATACACATACACGCACAGTGGAATTGTAATATGTAAATAGAAACAAACACATACAAAAGATCAAAAAAGTAGAGATACGCACATATAAAGGAGAACTGGTAGCCAGCCTTGGAACAGACTTGCCAGATCTTCATGATACCGAGCTGTCCTTTCTATAGGAAGGGATCTATGAACCTGAGAAGTTACAGTACTCAGATAAAACTTTCTGATACATCTTGCTGAGCATGACACTAGTGTGCTCTTTTGAATTTTGAGACACTTTTCTCCATGTTAGCCTTTTTTGGTTCTGTGCCAGGAATCAGCAGTCACTGAGCACCTGATAAAAATCTGTGAGTAGGTTATCAGGTCCTTGGGCATTGATGCATTCCACACCTCTTCTACTTTCATAGCCAGATGCAACCTCAGCTAGGGTGTAATCCTTCCTCTGCTTCGCTGGCTTGTGCTGACAGGTTTGCTGTGTGTTAGACTATCCTCAGTGTATTCTGGTCTCTCTTCTTTCCAGGATGGCACGCTCTCTGAATGAATGGCTATGGCAGCACGAGTTCTGGCTCCCCCCAGGAATTACCTGGGAGGACATGAAGGAGTCTGAAGACATCCATTATCCTCAGCCTCGTGATCTCCTGCTCAGTATTCCTTTTGCTTTAATCTTGGTTGTCGTTCGATACATCTTTGAGAGGTAAGTTATTTAGCAGTCTTCGGGGTGTTTTGGGGATAATGCTGTCAGTTTGGGTCCAACAGCTAGCTTTATTGTCTGTACCCAATGTATGATTAAGGAGGTTCATGGAAACTCCAGGTCATAAAGTGTGCTGAGGTAAATATTTCAGCTCTTTCTAACAGCTCTGTTTACTTACTAAAGAAACGTGTTGAATATAGGACACAAATCCTACCCTTAAGGTCTAATTATAAGCAGTGTGACTTCCCACACTTAAAACAAGCAAGCCCTAGAATTAGGTTTATGTTTGTGCTCTAGAAGGGAGACATGCAGTTTCTATTGTACATTACTTGCTATCTCTGGGCCAGGTGCAGTGGAAATAATGCTTAGACTACCCAAATACAGTTAAATCTCCTTCATCTCGGGAAATGGCGATCTGGGATATCCCACCCGACAGAGGAGCCTGAATAAGATGCAGTAAGATAAGCTGAGACATCTGACCTCAGAATCAGTACTGGCATAGCTACATGAACGTATGCATTTCACTGACCACTGATCTGGGTTCAGGAAGTGTAATTTCCTTGGGAGCACCATGTGAAGATGTTTGTAGCTGCCTCCTCTGGGTTGAGGCCTGCCACAGCCACTTCCAGAGCTGGGATGCCAGAGTCTCTCTTCTACTACCAGACCTGCTTCAGTGGCTGCTTTTTGCAGATTCTAGGATATGATCTTCCAGGATCAGCACAAGAGTAACTCTGTCTCTAGGATTTTTCTGGCAAGAGCCATTTGAGTATTTCACACATTACTATTTAGCACAGAAAAATTGGTAATTATGGTGAAAGCACTACTAGAAATCCCACAAGGTTTGCTGGCTCTGACTTTCATTAAGGTCTTGAACTGGTGCTGTTGCTATAAAGCAGTTTAGCCATAGTCAGTACCGTGTGCGACTCAATGTAATTTGCTTATGGATTAACTGAGCGTTACCTTAGTGTCAGGGCTGCAGAGTAAGACCCCTTTCATGACTTTGAAAATTATTTAAAGTGGTCTTCACTGGATTGAAAAATTGCTATTACAAGTTGTCTGAAGAGGTGTTCTTTAGAAATAGCTTAGTCAAAATCCATAGTGGTTTTAAGCTCAGGAAGAGCTTAAACAAACAAAAAAAAAAATTAAATGAAAGTTTTCAAAAATTAAAATTAAAAAAATGTTTTTGTCATCCTTTTCAAAAAAGAGCTTGCACAAGAAAACAGATATGGACCTTTCTGAGGCTCAAACATGTTTCTTCTCCAGATTCTCTGTGATACAAGGACAAGTTGAAAAAGTGTTTAGAAGTAGAATTCTGAGCTCTGCTGTGAGAATATTTTTACGTAAAAATACTGGCATTAAATTGGGTTTTTATTAAAAACAAATGCATGAATGATAACTTAAAGAATCTTCTTTTAATGATACAAACTTGGAATCCAAGTCTTTTCTTTGTAAGTAATATGTTTAGTGTGCATTCCATTAATTCCATGGTTTTTATCCTGCATTTTCCTGAGGACATAGGTGTCTCAGTTACCTCCACTGTTGTGGGAACCAAGGTGCTGTAGGTAACCATTAAAGGAGTGAATCACATTTCTTTCTTGCTGACCTGCAGGACATGGCTGCATAAAGTACCTCTTTAGGCAGGTATTGTCCTTTGGTCACTTGGACACACTTGCAGTATGAAGCTAGACATTAAGGCCCAATGTTCTGCATTGGCTAGAATTGTCCTGTTGTGAGTTCTTCAGTACAAGGAAGACAGGGACATGAAGAAGAAGGAGCCAAACTCTTCTCAGTGATGCCTAGTGACAGGACAAGAGGCAGTGGGCACAAACTGAAACGTATGATATTCCATCTGAACACAAGAAAACACTTTTTAACTGGGAGTGAGGGTGGTCAAACATTGGAACAGATTCCCTGGAGAGAGAGTGGTCTCCCTTTGTGGAGACACTGGAAACCTAGCTGGACACAGCCCTGAACAGCTTGCTCTAGCTGACCCTGACTGAGCAGCAGAGTTGGACAGGATGATCTCCAGAGGCCACCACCAGCTGCAGTGATTCAGCGCTTTTGCAACTCTGTCCCTTTATTCCTCTCTCCCCTGCCATACTGGTCCTAGTCAGCCTAAATATCTTTTCCATCTCCTCTAAGATGCTCCTGACCAGATCAAAAGATTCTTACATTTCCTTTCCAAGCTCTACCTAAGTTGGGAGAGTTTCCACAGGCGTAGGCCTACTCATGCATTTTAAAACTGTTTTGATTCACAGACTTCATTAAATAAAAGCTTCTTGTCACACCCTTAGGAAAGATAGTATCTCAAGCCCATTTTACAGGTCCAGGAACCCTGTAATCATACCACTATCTTACCTATGCAAATTACAAGCTAGTGTTCTGAGCTATATTCTTGTTTGTCCTAACTCTCCGCAGTCATTTATTTCAGCATGAAGTTTTCTCATTCTTAATAATTACCATTTCACATTCAGTTCATCCTGGAGAAGAAAGGTTCCCTTAGAGAATGGGAGGTATGAATCAAGTCCTCTGTTTCTCCGTTACCTTGCATGTACAGTAGGGCTAGGACCGTTTAAACTCATTTGCACAGAGTTTTGAGAATTGCAGATTGAAAGGACGTGTGCTATTTCTCATTCTCCATGTAGATGACCATGACTTTGTAGCTTTATACACCTGTGGGTCAATATGAGTGTGATTTCACAGAACATAAATAGGCTAACAAGTTTAGTTTCAATGGCCTTAGCTTGGCCTCTGGCAACTGATTCTACCCTCATGTATTATTTGCAACTGTGCATCAGGTACAAAGCATTTTTTACTCTAGATGTGCACTTTCTTCCATGTGATGCCTGCTCCAGGATTTCGGAAATGCTGTAAACTGTTACCATTTATCTGCATCAGAATTCCAAGAAAATACAAAGAGACAAGAAGTTCAGAGAAGGTTCTGCAAACCCTGATTCACCAACTGCATTAGACATCATGCTTGGCAGTTTTTAATGGTGCCATCTTATTTTGAAGATGAAACCCGGGAGAGACCATGCTACCTTGAGCATGTTTATTCCTCTCCTTGGCACCTGCTGGCTGAACCTGGAAATACTGAGACAGCAGCGTCCGACAACCAGTTACTCTGTGCATTAGGTGGTGGCTGTGGGAAGAGGCTATGCAGTAGCTGGGTGGGGCCTGGGAGAGCTGAGGAGGTTGTGGGTGCAGCCCTAGGGGAAAAGAAACAACTCACATTTCTGTGAAGCAACTCCTCTGTGAGCTAGTTTGCTCTGGGTAAATTGGGAAAATATGGGGCATTCGGTGCTGATGAGAGCAGAATGCAGAGCTCCTAGTCCCTGTCACAATACTGAAGCAGATGCTGGGGGAGGTCAGTACTTCTGTCCTGACTAAAGAGAGGACCTGGAAGTTGAGAACCCCTTTCTCTGATAGTTCCAGGTTGTACTTATGAGTATGAGGAATGTCCTGCACTTGTATCTGGTGCCTGAGTTTAAAGACTTGCATACCCATACCTGTGCTTGGGATTGCCCTGCCCCAGATGCAGTACCTTGCATTTGGCCTTGTTAAACCTCATGAGGTTCACACAGGCCCACCTCTCAAGACTGCCTAGGTCCCCCTGGATGGCATCCCTTCCCTCCAGTGTGTTGACCACACCACACAGCTTGGTGTCATGGCAAACTTGCTGAGGATGCACTTCATCCCACTGTCCATGTCCCCAGCAAAGATGTTAAACAGCACCGGTCCCAATACCGACCCCTGAGGAACACCGCTCATCACTGATCTCCACTTGGATGTTGAGCTGTTGACTGCAACTCTGGGTGCGACCATCCAGCCAATTCCTTACCCAGTGAGTGGTCCATCCATCAGGTCCATGTCTCCAGTTTAAAGACAAGATTTATAATGTTTGAGACTTCACAGAATCACGGAATTGTAGGGATTGGAAGGGACCTTGAGAGATCCTTGGGTCCAACCCCCAAAATGGGACTTCTTTCAAATGATGGACTTTTCTCCATCAAAGTCAGTTTCTTGGAGTTTTGTGGTTATGAAGAAATCACAGCTTTTATTGCAGTGTTTCTTGTCCATGTTGTTAAGAAAATAAGGAAACTGTATTGCTTTCTGGCTAATAAAGGAGAAAGTTGATAAACAAAATGTACGTACATTTTAATAGTCCTGATTTTGGACTTGACCTGTGATTTTTTGGGACTGAAAGTCATTGTCAGTAAATTTGAATCCCAGTAGTTTCGAAATTGCAGTACAGGAGGATTTTATCCATGAGAAGACTGCATGCAGAGTAGGGTTTTCAAGATACCAGGTTCAGTGTCAGCTAGGAGACACTCTTGTTACAAGTAAGGCAAACTGCATCTTGGGCCGTATTAGGAGGAGTATGGACAGAAAATTTAGAGGTTGTTTCCCCCCTCAGCTTGGCACTGTTTAGAGTATATCTCTCTACCGTGTCCAGTTTTGAGTCTGTATCCTATACTTAGACTGTGGTGTCCTGATATCTCCTGGGATTTCCCTGAAGTTGCATTAAGACCAGGGTCTTAGATGCACAGACTGTGTTTCAGGGGGTCATTACCTCCTCATGGGTACGCTCTAGAGCTGTCTCAGTCACTCATTTCTTAACTGTCTGGGAAATACCTAATGAATTTGCAGCTTATGACATTAAAGTTTCCACAAGCACCATGTTGATGTTCTTCCTTTGGGGGGGATGACTGCTTTTTAATTACATTTTGTATGAGGGAAGAACTGTTCCAGTAAATGTAGAAAAAGGTTTTTAGTAGGAGAAAATGATAAAAGACATCTCAAACCTTACATACCCCAAGGTGGTTCTAGATTCTTTGAGAAATAGCTGAAACACCAATTTTCAGGCACAAGTACAGAGCCTGAAATTCTGACCTGTGAAGCACTTTTCTGAAGGAAGCTAGGGGCTAACACACTCTCAGAATTGCATGGACTTCTGTTCAAACCCTCAGCAGGTGTCATTGCTGTTAGAAGTCCCCAGTCTATATTGCTTTTTTTTTGTCCATTCATTTCTGCATTTCTACTTGGACTGCAGTCTCTGAACCCATCTGTGATTCATGTGTGTTTCTGAAGGACTTGGCTTGCTTTCAGGTGTTACACAAACATCAGTCATTACAAAATACATGTCAAAATAAAATCAAAGCATTCTGTCTGAACAAAAAGCTGAGGAAACTCGTGAATCTTTAGTTGTCACCAACACAAAATAGAAGACTCAGATAATTATTTGGTTTTAAACTTTTTAAAATCTTCAGTAAATAGAACCATAGGTTCTAGTCCAGGTTAGCTACAATCAGCTCTGAGCTGCATGGGCTGTGAAGAAATGTCTTCAGTCATGGAGAGATTGATTTGTTTGTTTTGTTTGTTTGTTTGTTTGTTTTGCATTCAGTTCTGAAATAAGTAAGAGGGGAAATGGGTGGCAGTGTTAACTTTTTGCTGTTCTGAATGCGGTAAGGGAGGGTCAAATGTGCTAAAAATCAGCAGCTGAAAGTTAGCTTGTTACATCCACAGCCTGTCCCCACTAACTTCACATAGAGCCTTGTGCTATCGTCAAAGCTGTACGTGATACTATCTGATGCCTTTGCTCATTTTGTACTGTGCCTACTGATTCTCCTCTGCCCTGTATTAAGATCAGCAAATTCAAGGTTGCTGTAGTCCTGGTTTTAACACCTTTCTTCTTTTCAAGGACAGAAGTAGTACACTGTAAGCCATTGAATAGGAGCCAGAGATAATTCAGTTTTAATTAAATTATTTGAAGTTGCAGAAATGAAAAAAAGCAGCTTCAGTTATGGAGCTCCTTGTGCCTTGATTATCCTCTGTTAGGCTGCCTCTGTGCTTCTGCCCCACGTTTGCCATGGAAACAGCACCAGCAGAGCAAATGGTGGCCTTCTGAAAGCCAGTTGTTCCTTTGCTGAGTCCATTTCATCACTGGGGGTTGGGAGACACCGTTTCATAGATTGATACTGCTTAACCAATTAGAGAAATTCTCACAAGTGATCTTCCTGCTTCTTTACTTTCAGGATCCAGAGTAAAGTGGTATTTATTATCACTCAGATTAGTGAGAACATGGGATTCTGGCATGCCAGCATCTCTGAAGGCAGTAGATGTGACGAATTGGGTTATTTAAAAAAAAAAAAAAAAAAAAAAAAGTTTATGAATGTGCTAGTATTTAGAGATGTGCAGCACTGCACTTACCTCAGGTCATCTTCAGATTTCCTTCAGGCTAATGCTCTGAGATCCTATTCTAATATCTACATTCTCTTATCATTTCCCACAATTCCAACAAAATATTTTTGTTCCTTTGTGTATGTTCACCACAGGTTGACACAGGATGAATCTAATGTTGTGTAAGCTGACAGGTGAGGTTAATGAAAAGGTAAATGATGTTTAAAGCACAAAAGACTGTAACAAAGATCTGCCAGTTCACAGTCTTGTGGTTTAGTTTTCTTCCATCTTGCCAGATGGTGAACTGCCAATTAAATCCTACCTAGTGGATTTCAGAAAACTGGTTTGCAGTCAATCAGAAATGACATCTTCATCTTTGTTGGCTGCAGTGGTTTACCTGGCTGAAGCCACACTGCTATAGAGGTTTCCTTTCCTTGCCATAAGTTCATGCTCCATCTGCACTGGTCACCAGGGATTGCAGCATAATGAAGAAGTCCAGATCAGTAATTAGGTCAGATCTGCTACTCCCCCACAATCAGCAGTGAGCCCCAGTGTAGGGGCTTGGGGAACTGAAGTTCTGGTTTCTGAACTTCCAGCGTCCTCTTGAACCATCTTTTCAAGAAATTGTCTTCAGCCGTAAAGGTTGGAAACATAGTTTTCAATGAAAGGTTACCTTCTGAGGTAGCTTTCTCATTTACTTCTCATCAGTTTTGGCTTCATAAGTCATCCAACATCTTCAGCTTTGACAACCTCACTATAAATACATCTACAGTAAGGACAGAATTATTTTATGCTTGCAGATTGTAGTATGAATTTCTGCAGAAACAAACTCCACTCAAAATTTCGAAGGCAAACCATGCCACTGACTTGATTATTACAACAAAGTAATTCCTAATATCTGAAATAAAGCCTTACAGAAAACAACTACTCCAATTTTTTACCTTGGGAAATGAATAAAAAGGTAAAGATCAAATTGATGCAGTTTGTTTAATTGCCCACTAACACGTACTCAGGTACAAGATGAGTGCAATGTAAGCTTTATATCGGAGTATAAAGCTCCAGATTTCCACTAGAGCTCAGAATTAGCCATGGCTTGGGGATATAGATGACCCTGGTCCACATTGCTGCTTGGTGAACCTGGCTTTTAGAGGATCATTGTCTAGCTCCTGAAGTGGTGAATTTGTGTACAGCTCATTCATCATCTGATGGAGAATCCAGCTGATTTAGACTTGTTTTTCAGAACTTTTTGGCTGCTGCTGGGGACAATAGAGGTCTGTCACCACTGCTGTTACCAGCGCTTGGCAGCATGAATGGGACAAGTGAGATAGAAAACCAGTAAAAAGAATGATCTCTCTTCAAGTTGAAAAGCAGCTTCTGTCTTCCCTCTCACTGATCCTGTGACACTGATTCAAAAACACTGATGGATTTCGGTCTCCTTGTAGCAAAAAAGTTACAGCGATGCTAGGAAACTAATAATAATTTATCCAGATTGTGCAGAATTCAAGATAAATGGTGCAACAAAGTACTGTTTGATGCCTCGTTTAAAGGCACATTCACTCTCTGAGACACAGTAGCTCATTCAGCTGCTGTCTGTCTCATCCTAGCTGTAGCTGCAGCTTGCATAATTCAACAGATGTGAGGGAGGGGAGCCCCCATAGCAATAACTTTATGGTTTGATTCCAGTCCTATATGGTGAAGAAATGTAGGGAAAGGTACCCTGAAAGCTTTGTTTTGTTTTGTTTCTAACTTTAGAAGACCGTCCACAGAGATCACATCACCCTTTTGCATGCCCTGAACCATGAGGGCAGTTGCTCCTGCGCCTGCTCTCCATGTAGGTCTGTGGGGATAGCTTCTGGTTTTTCCCTCTGCCTGTGATCATTCTCAAAGACTTGTTCCAATGGCATCTGTATCCAGCAACAGGCACTTCTCATGCCTGCTGTGAGGTTTAAGGGCTGGTGAGTGTCAGTGCCCTCAAGGACCAGGCCCTGCCTCAGGGGTGCCTTACAAATTTCTTGGTAGTTCCTGATCTGCATGAGTCCATGGCTCCATCTCTCTCTCCAGGGTTCTGCTGAACTGTTCAACCAAGGCAGTTATGTTGTTCCTTTTATATTTTGTATGGTAATGACTTGCTCTGTTTCTTGCTCTACCAGGTTGTTAGGCAAGTTTATTCCTAGAAAATCTGTAAGTGTGTTAGTATATTGCTTTACATGGGTGAAGAGCCTGTGGGCCCTTCTGATGAAGGGTGCGTAGTGAGTACAAGGAATTGCTTTTTCAGTTAAGCTGCTGCTCTGAGCTTGCCCCTTCAAAAATGATTCAGTAAAGAGGCTCCTTTAATAGCAGTCTGGCTTATGTTCTCTGACCTGTAGTGTCTGTGATTCCTGCATTGACAGAGATATTTTTATACAAGGAGACAAACAATTGGAATATGTACTACCCACAGACAATAGCCTACAGATAACGTATCAGGTTACTGTGGGCAGAGCAGGGGAAACAAACACTGCGTCCTGAGCTTCTTCAGTAAGAGCTGTTAGAACAAGCCACGTGAGATTTTGCTTTTTGTTCAGAGAGAAGTTTGTTCCCTCCCACTCTAACATTTGCCCTAGAATTTCTATGCCTGTTTGGGCAGCAGCTGCCGAACTGCAGTGAGCTGCAGCTGAGTTTGTTACTAGACATCTCCTCTGGCTGGGCTCAAATTGAAGGCTTACGAGATTTGCAGCTGATAGTCACAGTGAAACCGAGACCAGCCTGGCAAATGGAAAGGGAAGCTGACGTTCAAACGGGAAGGAAGCCTCAAGGAAGTCTCTAGCTTGGGTATCCTGAAAGATTCACTTTTTCTCAGAAATTATGGGTATAATGCAAGAAGGGTTGTCTCAGACTGGGACCTGGTTTAAGTAGGACTCAAGCTGCATGGAGACAATTTAAGGCCAGATTGTTAATGGCAAGGACTATTCTTCTTGCTTCATTTATCCTGTTGGCTCCTTCCTTCTGGTGGCAAAATACATAAATCTGCCGATTTTCTGTGATTCTTTCCTTGGTGACCTCCGGGGACAGCAAATTAATTGCAGCCTCTTAGAACATAAGCTGAGCTCCTTAAAAGGCACAGTAAACTGCTCTGTGTTTGTGATTTGACATTAGCTTTAACCATCTTGCTGCAGAGAGAGCTGAAACAGCTCACTTCCTGAGTCTTTCCTTGTGAGATTCCTGCTTTTCAACAAAGCCTCAGGGTGGGAAAAGGAGGATTTGGCATCCAGTTTGCATTTGAAAAAGGGAGCTTCCATATTGATGCACGATAGAGAAAAAAAAAAATGCCTCTACCCTGTTGTGCAATAGTGGAAGTTAAGAACAAGCTTCTCAAGCTCCTTCGCAATTTAGGCCAAGTTTTGTTGGCCTAAATCTTGTCAAGAAGGCTTAGGACCAACACATTAATTTAGAGAAGATCAAATGCTAGGGAATAAATGAATAGATCATAAACAGTCTTACTCACAAATGAAATATGTTATTGACAGATACACAAAAATAACAGTATAACTTTGATTCCTATCTGTATATATTTTTGTATTAACTAGCTGTTATTTTAAGATTTTTACAAATTATTTATTTTAATTAAATTATGGTGTATTTGTTTAGTAAAGTAGATGGAAGTTACCTGGAAATTTTTACCTCTCTGGCTCAATCAATATTTAAGTATCTTCCTCCAAATGGAATGGTATAAGCCTGAAAAACTTAGGGCAAATGTTACAAATTACCAGAACAGAATTCTCCAGTGCCCAAGAAATCTCCAGGACCTTGTTAATTCAGATGTAGCAGAGCATATCGCCAACGAAAGGCAGAAGACTGTAGCCCATTGAATATTAATTCTCCCAAGTAAGTAAATGATTGATAGTTTCTATTTACATACAAAATGAAGTGCCTGTTGCAAACTGGTGCATCTCTCCACGACTACTACCTCTCATGGGAGCAGGGCTGTAAATCAGGATTATCAACAAGAAAAATCATAAAGGACTATTTTAAATTATTTTAAAGAGACTCCTGGTTTAATCAGAATGATTAGGTCTTTTCTTTAGGAGGGTTGCCATAGTATATGAGCCATGTTTTGTGCATTAAAAGAAAGGAATACTGTTGAACTGCTGAGAAGGATGAACTCAGAACCAAAAGAAAGGTGGAAGAGAAGACCATTTTCAAGTATTTTATTTTGAAAAGTATTTTTCTGCAGTTCATTTTCTACAGAGATTTTGTTATTGATCAGTAATCAAGAAGTATCTGAGATCAACTTCCTCTTAGGTGCTTTAGGTATGTATTTGGTGCAAAGATATAAGCTGACTGTTTTGTGTAACACAGCATTGACAGCTTCTTGACAGCATCCTCTTGTAACCACGAGAAAGTCGACAATACTGCAGGAGCACAGAGATAACACTTTGCCAATAGAAAGTAGGGTCTTCAAGAGACTGTACAGTTCAAAGAGTAGAAGTTTTGGTTTCTGCAGTCACTGGTTCTCCTTTTCTTGGTACTAGAAGGTATTTGCAGAGTGACACACTTACAAATTCAGTTACATTTGTGAATTTCTTGTGTCTCATACTAGCTCTGAGAGCCTCTGCAAAGGGGCATAGCCCAGTCTTGCAAGGTGAGGGAGTGTGGACTTATGCCCCTCCATGATTAATCCATTTAATTTCAGCTTCAGCAGGTGTTGCACAAAATATTTTGTTCCTTGGTGATTACTGAATTGAATTCCTTACTGTGAACTTCCCCTTGTAAACCTTCAAGGTAGAGAAGCTATCTTCAATTGAACCTTTCTGCAGAAGAAATAGGTTTGAGATAAAAAACATCTCAGGGACTGTGTCTTGCCTTACCTAGCTATGGAAAGCTGTACAATTTAGTCCTCGGGCTTTCTGCTTCCATATCCCAGAGAGATGATAAGCTTCCATGATGAGACCATCTCTGCAACTGAGATGATGAATCTGTGATGTTGAAATCAGTACAAACATCATCCTCTTTGAGTTTGGAACAAGATTCAACTGAAAAGTGAGTCAGAGCATACATCCAACATGTACAAACCTCCCTTAGGAGGAATTTCAGGGTTTGATTTCCCAACTGTGTTCATAAAAGTAGGATTGGTCCTGTAATTCATGGTTAAACTCAAAACCTCAACAACAAAGTAATTGTAACTCTGGTTAATCACACCCTGTCCTCATCAGCTGCAACTGGCTTGTTTCTGTTACAGTGAGATTTTATACCATGACCGTAACAAACCAACAGGAAAGAAAGAGAAAAAGATTAAACTAAATTAAGGAGTCATGCAGGATAGTTGAAATAGTTTTTTTTAAAAAAAAGAACAAAACTTGTTGGCAAGCTGCCCTGACACCTGGCAGCAGGAACATTCTCTTTCCCTTTTAGGTGTTTGGAAAATTTTAGACCAGTTTCCGATGTGGACTGATAAGAAACTGCTGTAAAGTTCTTCTTAAACAGCAAAAAATGATTACACCTTCATCTTCAGAGGAGCTTCAGAGGAACCACTTAAGAATCAAGACCTAGTGCAGACCTTAGGGCAAACGTTTTCTCCATTTCTATACAGTTATGGATATCCCTGAAATACTTTTGTCATTGTTCTTAGCACAGGACTGGCTGGTCTAGTATCACTGTTAGCTGTTGCAGGAATGCCAGGATGCTGCTGAATTTCACTAAAACTAATGAGAGCTTACACAGAGCTTTTGTGATACCTGTGTGTCTCGTAGTAGTTAGAAAGTAGCTAGCAATCACAACCACTGCCCCCCCTCTTATGATGGAAATACATCTTTTTCAGTGGTCTTGAATGGTTCTTTAGCCAGTGATGCCAAAGGAATTTCCCAGAGAAGATGGAAAAGAACTGGAATATGCAGCTGGCCATGGAAAGGAATGGTTGAAATCAGCTGTTACATGAGGGAACTAGGTGTACAACCATTCTGTAAAACACAGAATGTGTTTCTGTAAAACAACTTCTATTATGTAAAGGCATAAAACATGCCTTTATATAATAGAAGTTGTAAAATTCCTTAGGTAGGTAGTCTCTTCAGAAAATTGCTTCTCAAACCTCTTTATTAAATGAAGATGAAAGTCAAAAGAACCCTCTGGTAGGATACTTGATCCAGAATAGTCCCTAAGCACATGAACGTATGGAGTGGCTATATGGCTAGAAGAGACCACAGGCAACCATACCTTATAATCCCAGTTATAAACATACAACATACAATTTTTAAGTAAAATGTCTTTAAACACCTATGTAGTGAAGTAGCTTCCACAACTTTTTGCTCCCATGGAAAATATATATATATATATATATTGTTTAGCGTCTGAATTATTAGGGATAACTGATCAGAGCTGCTGCCTGCACAGAATGAAGACTAACTAGGTAGAGCAGGCCTGCATCTTAGCTCTCTCTACCTTTGCATGGTATTCATCAGCTCGTAACCACCCTCAACACTGATTTACAGCTGCTAAGTTCAGGGAAGCTGTTAGCACTTAGAGCAAAATTTGTTCTCCAAAATGCAGAGAAAAGTTTTTCCAACGATTTTGCATGTATGATGGTCAGTAGCAGAAATGTGTACCTTTGGTAGAAGAGGATCAGACCAGGGAATACGTGAGCAAACTGGACATGCATAGGTTCGTGGGCTCTCGTTGGATGCATCTGCAAGTGCTGAGAGGAGCTGACAGATGTCATTGCAAGGCCACTCTCAATATTTTTTGATTGATTGTGGCAACTAAGAGAAGTGCCAAAAGTCTGGAAGAAAGCAATGTCACTCCTATCCTTGACAAGGGCAAGAAGGAGGACCTGGGGAGTCATAGGGGACTGAGAGACTGAGCACAGGAACAGGTTGCCCAGAGTGGTGGTGGGGTCTCCCTCCTTGGAGCTGTCTGGAAATGGTCCTGGGTAACTGGCTGTAGGCCAGAGACCCTTTCCAATCGCAGCCATGCTGTGATTCCATGAGCAGATTTGAAAAGCTCTAGGCAGACACTCTGCTCTTTTTGGCCAATGAGATTAATTGCATGCCAGTGGCGGTGCGTAAAGGTAGTGACTTATAAGAAACAGCCAATTCTCCAGAAATGCAAGGAGCAGGCAGTTAAACTGGGCCTTTTTTGAAACTTTGATTTGCCGAGTTTCCTGTTTGTGCAGTGTTCGTGTGGTACCTCATTTCACACTATTTATGAAGCTATTTCCTATGGTCAAGGAGGAAAAGAGGGTTTATAGTGGAGAAGTTCAGTTGTTGAGCACAGCAATTCTATGCCTAGTCTTGCCACCAATTTGAAACTTTCTTCTATTTATGCAGATATTTTTCTTTGCATTGTTTCACCATGAAAGGCTAAAGGTGCACAGCAAGCATAAGCAACTATGCCTTGTGGTTATGTTTCTAGTTGTTATGCCCTTATGTTCCCACTGTTTGGCATGCTATAGGAGAAACTGAGGAAAGTTCTTCCAGTAAAGACCAAGGGGCCTCATGTTTCATCAGGATATTTATTGAGCCTCTTGATCCTGAGCCAAGTCTGTAGTTCACATGGATGCCCTGTATGTTTAACATCAAAACTAAACAGTGTTTAGGCCTTGTCGTCAATGCAGTACTCTGCGTAAGGTACAAGTAAGCCAAAGACCAACAGCAGGTATGATGGCTGTCTCTACAAGCCTGGGCTTCATGCCGTAATCTGGGACGCCCAAGCACAGTTGATTTGAAAGCTGACAAAGCAGGATGTAGCATTTCCAACCTCAGTCAGTGTTGTGTATTACAACACTTGAGCTCAGGCCTGTAGCATAGAAGCCCCACTGTTTCTATTGTAACTTTTTTTACTCAGTTTCTTTATTTTCCTTACCTGCTTGAGACAATACTTGTGCTTAGACCCAAAGTTGTGGGAGATAACTGTGAGACACAACTGTTAACATACTATACCATGTTGTACAGTGCTGCAGTATCTGAAATCACTGTCCTATTTTGGGCTGAACCTTTATCTTTTCTCTTGCAGAGCCATAGCCCTGCCCCTTGGTGCCAAACTGGGTGTGAGGGACAAGCAGAGACCAAAAGCTCAGCCTAACCCCATACTGGAAACATTCTACAGTACGCAATGCAAGAACCCTAAAGAGGTGAGTCTTTCTTCTTTGCTTTCCTCTAGATGTAGCCCTTGTATCTTTACCTAAATCATGTCACATTTGGAATCTTGAAGTACAGTGATGCCACTTGTACTTGGAAGCTCAACAAAGCAGCAGGAACCTCTGGCCACCTGACACTGGCCAGGCACAGGGATCTTGCTGCAAATGCAATCAGCCATCAGCTCTGCTTCTGAACATGTGGGAATAACAGCTTTCCACAGATAGCACTCCAAAAAATTAAATCTCAGACTTGTTTGGACAGGAAACTCGTCTCCCAGAGGAAATAATGACAACTCCTGTTTGCTCGTTTGCCTTCTTTTCATATATTAGCAAATCACTGTCACATCAACTCCTTTGAAATGACTTCCCTTGTTGCTAGTCCTTGCAGCTTAGCACATGTGGATTACGTGATTCTCTTAGTTCAGGGAGGCAGGTCGTTCTGTTGCTGTGCAATCCACAGGTTTGAGATTGGCCTTTCAGGAAGCCAACTAAAATCCCATCTGTCATTAGAGACAAAGTAAGGAGCATCAAAAAACTGCAAACATAAATGGTAGGTAGTTTTCCCTTGGGAGAGAAAAAGAGATCTTGAACATCTTGGCATTATAATTCAGTTAGAATGGCTGCTGCTGAGGGAAAAAGCATTGGAGGGATTGTGGATAGTCAAGCTGTATTGGAATTTAGCCTTGTCAGTAGAGACCCTGGATGTAACCACTGTGGTAAGTAAGCAAGTCACTGTGGTGATTCCACACTGATGGCTAGCTAAACTCCACCACACCAATTTCTCACTCTCCGTCCTCAAAAGAACAGGGGGAGAAACTACAACAGAAAAGGGCTCAAGAGCTGAGTTAAGGACAGGGAGAGGGACCTGATCATTCACCAACCACCATCTCAGGCAAAACAGACTCAACAGAGGGAGATAAATGTAATTTATTGCCTATTACTGACAGACTAGAGCAGTGCAAAACTAAAATCAAACTAAAAACACCTCCCTCCATCCACCCTCTTCTACCTCCTCCTCCCAGGCAGCACAGGGGAACAGGGAGGTGATCAATCTGTAACACTTCCATCTCTGCTGCTCCTTCACATCCACTCTCTTCACTTGCTCCACGTGGGGTCCCTCCCACGGGATGCCGTCCTTCTTGAACTGATCCTGTGTGGGCTTCTCACGGGCAGCAGCTCTTCAAGAACTGCTCCAACATGGATCCATACCATAGGGTCCATCCATCAGGAGCAAACTGCTCCAGCACAGGTCTCCCATGGGCTGCAGCTTCCCCCAGACCCCCTGCTCCTGTGTGGGCTCCTCTCCATGGGCTGCAGCTCTGGCTCGGGGCCTGCTCCTGCGTGGGCTCTCCATGGGCTGCAGCCTCCTTCAGGCCACATCCTTCAGGCTCCACCATGGGCTCCTCCACGGGCTGCAGTGTGGAGATCTGCTCCATGTGGGACCCATGGGCTGCAGGGGGACAGCCTGCTCCACAAGGAGCCTCTTCACAGGTCACATGGGAACTTCTGCTCCGTTCCTGGGGCACCTCCTGCTGTCCTTCACTGACCTTGGTGTATGCAGGCTTGTTTCTCTCTCAGTCACTCACTCCTCTCCCAACTGCTTTGGCAGAGTAGTTTTTTTCCCCTTCTGCAATGCTATTCCAGAGTCACAACCAGCATTGCTCATGGCTCAGCTCTGGCCAGCAGTGGTTCCCTTTTGGAGCCAGCTGGAGCTGGCTCTGATCTGACCTGTGGCAGCTGCTGGGCTCTGCTCACAGAGGCCACAACTGCAGCTCCCCAGCTACCAAAAACTTGCCATGTAAGCCCAGGGCAATCACATTTCTTTTCAGTGCTTTTTTGCAGGCTTTCTTGGCCTTGAAGCAAAAGCTATTAACCACTACCAAAGACATATGAGCAGGGGTTTCAGTCCCACTCACCAGTCCTAGTACAAACAAGTTACTGCCTTGACAAGGCTGGTGCAGCATGTTTCATACTGCCATGGGGCATGTGGAGCCTCAGGACATTCAGTACCTGCTTAAAAATAAAAGAATAGAGGATAAAATAAAAATGAAGGCATTCATCTTGGTTGTGCAGCCAGCCCCTTTCCCTAGCAGTCAGAAGGAATGTTCTCAGAACACTTGCCATGGTCCCTGGTCTTCCTCTTGGCTGTCTGAGAAATCCACAAGTTTCTCAATAAAACTTCTCCCATTGCAGAGATCTAACTCAAAGCCTACCTTTGTAAGCAGGATTTCCACACAGCTGCCCTGCACTCACATTGCACCGAAGGAGCAGAAGTCTGCACTTTTATCCTAGAGAATGTAGGATATCATTGTGAATCCTGACTGTGAGACTTCTGACATCATTCTGACTTTCTGACATGAGAAAGAACTGTGCAGCTGGCTGATGTCTTACTGACTCAATTCACTGGTTGCATCTCAGTCTTTTAGCTTCCTCCCTCTCCTGTGAGCACTCAGGCTCCTGCTTATGATTCAGCTTCTACAAGATGTGATTTTGCTCTTCTCAGCAGCCATCTCCTTGGGAGGAATACCACATTATGGAGCAGTTGGAGAATATAAATCAATGTCTCTGTTTGACTCCACCACAAGAACAAGTCACTAAGTAAAAATAGAAAGGAGTATACCTGAAAATGACTAATGGGCACACTTTTTTACAGCACTCTCAGAGTATGTAAATCACTGCCACATGATACCATTAAGGTAAACACATTCCATGAAAACCTAATGCTTTACTTAAAAAATAAGATTATCCTTGATGACACTTCAGAAAGGAATATAAAACATGATGACCTCTTCCGTGTCACACACCAAACTCTTTAAGAGCCTAAGGACAAGAAGGAAGGTAATTGCAGTATTTCTCTGAGTAACCTATTGAAAAATTATCCCTACAGGTTTACCACAACAGGAGAATATCCGGTAGGAAAATGGTGTTGCCTCTGCTCATGACATTGGTCAGGTTATTCCCTGTTACTGCATCAAGATACTGAAAGGCATGACAAGATTCAGTGTAGAACTTCAAAAATTATATAAGCTGCAGTAAAACCTTCTTGGAGTGACAGATTTAAAGGACTCAGTCCCTTATGGCTGAGTGAAGTGATTGAACAAGAAACATCTGTGAGAAAGGACCAGAGTTTGAAAGTTGAAACCAGAGATGTTTACATAAAAAAATGAAACATAAAGTTTTAACATTTAGTGTTAATAACCAGTTGCTTACAAGGGGAAATGAAAGATTTTCTATTATCTGAAATCTCTATGCTAGGAATGGACAGCTTTCTGAAAGATGCCATCACTTGAACAGATTTGGGCTTGCTGGGAATCTCCAGTGGGGTTCTGTGGTGGCTCAGACCACATGGCCGTGTGCCCATTATGACTTTCGAACCTAAATCTGAACCCTGCTTCCTCACCTGTTTTCCAGAGTGAGCTGATGAGTTTAGCCAAACAGTGCGACCTGCCAGTGAGAAAGGTGGAGAGGTGGTTCCGGCGCCGGAGGAACACCGACCGACCGAGCCTATCCAAGAAGTTCTGCGAGGCCTGGTGAGCAGGAGCAGAAGCCATGAGCTGCAGGGGCCTTTCACTGGCACTGAGCTCAGTGGGCAGTTTGCTGCCTCCCAGCCTGCACTCCTCCCCAGAGAGCATCCTGAGTCCTCCGTGCCGTGCCTGCTTCTTCTCTGGCTCTGCTGCTGCTTCTCTATTAATGAATCATTCCTTGCTTTTCCCCTTTATTTTCACTCCCAAGACTCCTTTTACTCCTATCTCACTTTAATCCTTATAGGACACCAGTTTCTGACTTTGTAAGACTGAAACTCTGCTTCGGAACGCTATCTTATTTGAAAAACTCCCTATTGTCTTGCTTCCTACTGCTTCCTGCTGCTTTGCTGCTGCTTCCATGCCTCCAAAATAGCCTATCATTGCCTCTCTGTTTCTCCCCTTGCTTCACTGTGAGCTGATTCTTTCTGCTACATATTTTCTGCAACTGTTCTCTTTTGTATTGCTTTCGAAAGTCACAGACACTGGGTTAGACTGTATTCTGCTGTCAGTTGACTTCAGCTTACCTGAAGGTCACAGAACAGAACCCTTTTATAATGGCAGAAAAGCCTATGTGAAATCTTTTCCTGGGAGCAAAACTTGGAAACAGCTGTGTGGAAACCCTCATTATATGGAGGCACAAGGAGGTCTGGCAAAACCAGATCATCATGGGGCTCCTCACTTTTTGGGTACTTTAACTTCTGCAGATAAAAAAAAAAAAAATCACATCAGCCACTTCTGTCAATGTTAATCTTGACTGAGCTTTCCACAGATATTGCAGAGTGATAACCCCAGTAGATTCCATCTGGACGCACATTTACTTGTTCAATGCTACACTTGGAGGCCCTGCTGACCTGACACATCACAGCCTGTTGTACAACTGAGCTGTGCAGCTCCTGTAGCTCTGTGGCTGTCAGTCCTTGTTCCTGTGCCTAGGCAATCTTTCTGGGCTGGGATTACCTCCTCGCAGGAAGCCAAATGAATCGTCATCAGGGTCGTTTTACACCAAGAAATCAAAGACTGCAAAGCTCTTCAAGAAACGAAAGTTCTACACTAATGTCCATACCCTTGTAAGCAGGTCCCAGGTAGTTACCTGAGTCTGCAATTCCCAGATCCCTTGTGGGGGCCCCACTAGGTCTTCATGCTGGTGCAGTGTTCTAAAATCCCAGCCTGAGGTCGTTACAGACCTTAAGATCTGAGAGCTTATACTCTAGCCCATCACATGGTAGACCATCACCCAGCAACTGGTTCCACACAACAGTCAGAGCAGTTCCTGTATGTTAGGCTTTGGTGGAAGTAGAAATTAACCCATAGTACAGAATTGCATTCAGAGGAATGTAAAGAATCTTTGGGTAAAAATTCAGAAATTGCCCCCTCTTAGAAATGTTAGTTTTGTCTCAGCTTTCCACAGAGAAGGAGGATTCTCCTGATCTTAGTTGAAATGCCTTACTTATGAGTGGCTGCTCTGCTATGCTCGTAAGGAAGGAGGTTCATCCAGGAAGGCCACAGAGATGAAGGAAGAAAATACCTACAGTGTCATTCATCTGACTAGAAGTGTGTATCTATAGGGTAGACATCACTTCTGAGCTAATCACCTTGTTGTCCATTTAATATTCAACCTCTAAATCAAAAAGCCTGCCTAAAAATCCTAATGAAGAAAACAAAACAAGCAAAACTTCTGCTCTCACTGATTATGTCTTTCTTGAAGCTCCTGGGGGTTGTTTCACTGACAGATTCTCTCTCTAAAAATGTTGTATCTTCTGATTTGTTACAGAGATTTTTGGGTTTATTAACCCAATTTAGGGGTTGTTTTAGGCAGTTTTATTCCTTTGAAGATTTCCCGTCTTTAATCTATTATTACTCATTTATTCTGTTGGGATAAAATTCCTCTAATTTTTTAATGTATGTGTATATATATTCAGTACGATGTGTCTCAGTCCACGGAACATGGCAAACATATTTTATAAGTACTTCTGTGTGGATTTAATGGGGATAAATCATTAGCAGCTCTGACTGAGACGAAACATGACAGTAATCAATTGCTGTACATGATAATGAATTTAGCATGCCTGATTTCCAAAAGCCTGTGAGGGAAGTTGGCACTGTTTGACTTTTACACATGCCTCTACTGGTACTATGAAGAGTTGGGATGATTATCTGGGTGATTTTGTTCAGCGATATTCTCATAGTTTCTATCATCTAAAGCAGAAGAATTGCTCTTCATGGAATCTCTTGAATGTACCAGCATGCAAAAAAAAAAAAAAAAGAATGTTCCTGTTATGATCTGGACAAACTTTGAGCATATTGATGTTTTTCTTTGACTTAGTAGTGTCATGCTTTGAGCAAAAGTGATTGATACACGGAGTTGGAGCTTTGTGGCTAATGGTATACTAACATTCTTTCTTTCTTTCTTTGTAGCTGGAGGTTTACATTTTACGTCATTTCTTTCCTCACTGGACTTGCTGTCCTGTACGACGTGAGTATGCAAACAGTGCCACCTGCTGTTCTCCCCAGGGAGTGCCTGCAGGAATGGCAGATTTGGTTGCCAAACCTGTGCGTTCAAACTTCTTTTCAGAGATTTTCCCATCACGTCTTTGTCCTCTGCACAGCACACAATCTTTTGAGAACATAAATATATCGAACCATGCTTATTTTAAGAACTCCAACTCAAAACCAAGAGTTTTGCTCTTCTTCTGGAAAAGCAGTAGACAATTAGGATTGTGAGATGCCGTCAGCAGTTGTAAAAATACATTTCTGTGATATGGGAGATAAAACATTTATCTGAGACAGGAGCTGCAGGGCCTATTTTTGTGTTGTATATAATACTTGTTTAAGGTAAAATGCTTAGGCTTCCTTTGGAGCATGGTCTGCATTTTAGTAATTTTATGTATGTTTTCTCTTCTTTACCCAAGATGTGAGAGGGTGAGGTTAATGCCTCTGCCTTTTCTCTGATTTGATAAATAATGATTTCTCTTGATACAAATAGAACAGCCTCAACAGGAGAAGACTGAGACTTGAATGGTATGGGTTTGAATCTCTGAGGCAGAAGAGGTATACCATATGCTCTAATCCAGACCTGTGGTCACTAAGCTGGGACAAGGGGCACCTGTCATCCTCTGGTTGTATTTTAGAAGTTACCCTGGCTCTTTTGGTGAACCCAATTCCTTGGGTGGACTTTGCAAAAATATTCTACACTGAGACCTTCGGATGTGGTAAATAATGGATAATCTGCAGATCCCAAGAGAGGAGGCACAGACTATACTTGCACCTGCTTGTTTTTGTAACAACTGAAGAAGTATTGAACTTAGCAACTTTTAAGGCAGAATTTAAGGTACTCTGTGAGTCTGCAGATTCCAGGATGAGCTAGCAGTGGAGTGGAGGTATCTAAATCCCACCTATAGTGCTTTTTGATTCTTTACATCAAAATAAGAGGTTATTTTCTATTTCTCAGTTTCCAATAAAACACAACAAATCTGTAGTAGTAACAAGCTAGAGGAGTTAGGTGGTTGATAAGAGAAGAATTTCTCTGGGATCTTCCCATTCATGTTGCATTTTCTTTCCAGAAGCCTTGGTTTTGGGACCACAGAGAGTGCTGGACAGGATACCCACAACAGGTGAGTCACCCAGGAGTGAAAATTGCTGTAATAAATCATGTATTCTCTTTAGATATCTTTTCAAAATCAGATTACTTTAGGGACAAAAGAGGGTACTGATTGAAATTCAGATTGATTAGCCATAAGAATTCAAAACCAGATCCCTATCAACAGAGAACATCTTAATATTCTGCTTACTCTGGACACCATAGAGGAGCAGTCAGTACAGCAGAAGACAACTCTACAGTAGTAAAGGGAAAGTGAGCCTTCTGACCAGGCGAACAAAGAGATTTAAAAACAGGGATGCTCCAAGCTTTGTTCATAGAGGAGACTGGGTCTAGAGTAGGACATTTTGTCCAAGGAGGAGAAGCAAAGACTTCAGTGGAAAGCCTGTAGAGCAGAAGACATGCTCTGAGTGATACACTCCAGAATAACCTCAAAGACAATTGCCAGCTCGGCACAAAATCTGCTTCTTGGTCATCAAGGAATAAGGGCAACAATGAAAAGTGAAGTACTTTTTACCCAGCTGCCTCTCTCACTATTCTATCATCTAATTCCAAACCCCCCTGCAGGGACACCTCCCACCAGACCCGGCTGCCCAAAGTCCCATCCAGCCTGGCCTTGAACACCTCCAGGGATGGGACATCCACAGTTTCTCTGGGCAGCCTGTTCCAGTGCCTCACCACCCTCTGAGTAAAGAATTTCTTCCTTTTACCTAATCAAAATCTACCCTCTTTTAGTTTAAAGCCATTGCTTCTTGTCCTACTGCTGCACTCCGCAGAATCCCTCCCCAGCTTTCCAGCAGCCCCCCTTTAGGTACTGGAAGGCCTCTATAAGGTCTCCCCTGAGCCTTCTCTTCTCCAGGCTGAACAAGCCAAACTCCCTCAGCCTGTCTTCGTAGAATGGGGCTTCACACACTGAGCACAGGAACCATTACCTCCTCTACTTTTCCCCTGATGTTTTTATGACTCATGTATAGCAGCAGCCTTCCTATATTACAAAGAGATAAACGTCATTAAAGTGAAAGATCTGATTTCAGCTTTGGAAAAGATTCCTTATCCTGTTAGAAAGCTGCCTTCTACAGGCTTAATTAGCATTATGAATAAATTGATGAAAATCCTGGGTACCATTTCATTCCTGCTCTAAGAGCAGACAGTTTTCACTGGGCTGCATCAACAGAGAATATGTCCAGCAGGTGGAGGGGGGTGATTGTGCCCCTCTGCTCTGCCCCTGTGAGGCCCCACCTGGAGTGCTGCATCCAGGTCTGGGGCCCCCAGCACAAAAAGGATGTGGCTGTTAGAATGGGTCCAGAGAAGGGCCACAAAGATGATCAAGGGGCTGGAGCACCTCTCCTATGAAGAAAGGCTGAGAGAACTGGGGCTGTTCAGCCTGGAGAAGAGAAGCCCCCAGGGTGATGTCATTGCAACCTTTCAGTACTGAAAGAGGGCCTACAGGAGAGCTGAGGAGGGACTCTGTCAGGGATTGTAATGATAAGACGTAATAAGATTGTAATGATAAGGCGTAATGATATTAAACTAAAAGAGGGTAGATACAGATTAAAGGTTAGGAGGAAATTCATCCCTCAGAGGGTGTTGAGGCACTGGAAGAGGTTGCCCAGAGAGGCTGTGAATCCCCCAGCCCTGGAGGTGTTCAAGATCATGTTAGATGAGGCCCTGAGCAACCTGATCTAGAGGGTGGCATCCCTGCCCATGGCAGGGGGGTTGGAGGTAGATGATCTTCAAGGTCCCTTCCGACCCAAGCTGTTCTGTGATTCTGTGATGATTCTGTGATTATTTGCCCTTTCCAATCCAAAAGGCTGGTAAGCATTTCTAGCAGGATAGCAGTTTCTACTAGTATCATGCATGAATCTCCTACGCACAAGATTTTACAATACTAGAATTTCCGTGGGGAGGGTGGGGGGGTGGGGGGGGAGAATTAGTCTTTCATTAATTGAAGAAGAGGCTGAGGTACAACTTGATCACAGTAGCATGACAAAGTGAAAACTACCTGTGCTTTAGGGCTTTTTGGTCTGGTAGTCAAAGTTAGAACAAGACCCTCAGATTGTACATCAAGATTTGCAAAAAAACTGTAAATGTAATGCACAGTTTTTAACTATGATTCATACAAACAGGTGGTGTTTGAACAGGAATGTAAGGCTGAGAGGATCTCTTGGGTCCTTATTTCCTGTTTTGTACATTTGCATTACATGTATTTTCCAGAGAAATCTAAGCCTTGTAACAGAACACTTTCCTACACCTGTAGTAAACAGAAAAGGCCAAAACCAGAGCTGGTAACATCCCACTGGAAAAGAGCAGGAAAGGTCAAGAACATACCTGTGGCATAGCAGGAACAAAGAATATATTAAAAAAATAAATTAAGAAATAATATATTAAATACAATTTCTACCAAACAAACCATGTCCTATGCTACATGCAAGAGTAAAAGAAACATCAGTGATCTAATCTATCCTTGGAAAAACAACAAAAATAATTCCTTCAGATCCAGAGGATCATTTGGATAACCCCCAGAGCATGAACAGCACATACCAGCCTGCGAGGTGTTGATATCCCGTCTGGTAGCACCAGTGCATCCAGCCATGCTTCCTCTTGTGGCTAATCACTGGTACATCAAAGAAAAGCAAACTGAAATCTATCATCTAAGGACAGAAATCCGCACTTTGGGTAGAGGAAACCTAAATAAATTGGTACTTGGGAGCACCATACTCCAAGATTCTTTGGAAATGCTTGTTGCAAAGCCCCTGTGGTCATAGTAATTTTTTTTAATCAAATAGGTTCTGGTTTAAAGATGCCATCTAGTGCCACAACAGAAAAATTGCTTGTTAACTAGCACGTGTCTTGGTGAGTGGGTCTAAGCTTTTAGATTTCCAGCTGTAAAACCCCAGAAAAATTAGCCAGAACAGCACAGACTACTGTTCACACTGAGATTGTGCTTTCCCGTGTTAGTTTGATTAGACTGAAAAAATACATGTTAGAGACAAAGATGTCTGAAGCATCTCCCCGAGTGCTAATAAATTGAATGATTTATTCAGGTACTAATCTATATCACCACGGTGAAACAGCTCACCAAGTTTTTAAAGCTCTACAGTGACTGCTCACGAATTTGCCCAGAAGAATACCTGAAAATATTCAGGATCTTCCCCCTGGTTCTTTACATGTTTCACATGGTATGGCAAAGTGGAGTTTCCCCTGCTATTTGCTTTTACCTCAACACAGATAATGTTTGGTAAGTGACTACACTGTTCAGTTGAGGATTTACCCCATGAAGCTGCAGGAACCAAATCTTGTCATTTTGGTTTATCTGATTTTTTTGGTTTTTGGTTTTTGTTTTTGTATAGGTAGGAGTTTTTGTTTCCAGCCCTTTCTTTACTTTATCTGATGGGTATACCACTGTCTCTTTCTTGCTGTTGCAGCCTCTCCAACCCTCTCTGTTCTGGTACTACATGCTGGAGCTCTCCTTCTACTGGTCTCTGGTCTTCACCTTGCCTTGTGATGTGAAGAGGAAGGTGAGTGACAACCCCTGGGAAGAATGAAGCACAAACAGGATCCAAGCTTAACACTCAGGAGAGTGTTCTCCAAGGTTGTATAATGTGTATAGTGCTGGTCTGAGGTTTCAGGGGACTCGTCCTTGCTTGTTCCCAGGAATTTCCATTACCAGTCTCTGTCTTCCCTCTCCTCTGGGAGGTGGAGAACACAAACCTTGACATGGAAAGGAGCAAACTAATTCAAAATGTTCAGTCCCCCAAGCAGAAGTTCCTCTGCTGGAGCGGAGGTGAGTATGGGCATTGCTTTGTGACAAAAGGAAGCTCTTTTTAGGTTTGTCTGTACTGAACCATCAGTTCTCATACGATTTGCACTAGCACCAGCCCATTTCTGGTAAAGAGCAGAGTGTTCTTTGCTCGAGATCCTCTGTTTACACCATAAACTCATAATTCCTGGGTTTCTTGATTGCCTACATTTTGGCATGCATTTTGTTAAAGATTAACGTGGGTAAAACTTTACAGTGGGAGGTTTCTTGCCTCATTGAGTAGACAGATGTTCTAGCTACCAGCATGCTCTAACTGGAACAGAAAGTGCAATGTATTTTCTTTTCTGCTGTCCCCTTTCTCATCAGGACTTCAAGGAGCAGATAGTCCATCATGCTGCAACCATCTTCCTGATCAGTTTCTCATATTGTGCCAATTACATCCGCATTGGGACACTGGTGATGGTGATTCATGATGCTTCTGATTGCTTCCTAGAGGTGAGCTCCACAATTCAAGTGCCTGGCAAGGCCTAGTTGGCAGTGATGATCTTTAGCCAAGTGCTGTCTTTTGATCTAGCACAATAAGGGACAATCATTATGGGGTTTCACTGATAACTCATTGATGATCTCCTCACCCAGCTTAGGGTGCCCTACAGAGAGCCAGGAGATGTGAATACCTGCATGTGGATTGTGTCATATCTGGCTAGCTAGCATCTTGGAGCATATGCAGATGCACTATCTTGGCCTGCTTTGTTTTATTGTTCTTTCTCCTTCCAGCCAACTAAGATATTCAATTACATGAAGTGGAAAAAAACTTGTGACAGCCTCTTTATGATCTTCTCAGCTGTTTTCCTCATCAGCCGCCTGATCATTTACCCCTACACGTGAGTTTGCTGCAGTCAAGGGAAATGAAAAAAACGTCTTCTCAGAGGCAGGATAATTCAGCTGTGGGCTGAATCTTTTGCTGCGGCCTTTGCTTTTCAGTTCTTGAGCTCATGTCCCTCCCTTCTGCATAGGCTACATTACCACATGGCTGTTGTACCTACCTTGGGCTAAACAAGGGTGGTGTTCCTTGGAGTTCAGAGAGTAATAGCAAAGACCTGAAATATACTGCAGAGGAGTCCTCGGCTTACAGCTCTGCTCTGCTTATTTCCAGTGGGGAACTGGGAGTTATGTGATGTGTTATACATAAGAAAAGAGTGACTGAAGTGAAACTTCTGTGACAATAGCTTTTGGGGGTTTACAGCCGCTTTCTCTCCAATGCAATTCCGTCTCTCTTGCAGAGTGCTCTATAACACCTACTATTACTCCATGGAGATATTCCAACCCTTCTTTGGATACTACTTTGTGAATGCTCTCCTGATAACTCTGCAGCTGCTCCATATCTTCTGGTCCTGCCTAATTATTCACATGGTCTACAAGTTCATCCTCCAGGGCACGGTATGAATCAGTTTGTAGTCCCCTGTACATCATATGGGGAGGGAGGATCCCCTGAGACTGCTTGGGAGCACAGGGAATACATCTGGGATGGATTATTTTTTGTCCTAGTAAAATTATATGTGTAAACTCCTAACAGTAAGGTAAAAGGGTCGCTCAATATTAGTGAAAGTTGACAAAAGAAGTAAAGTTTTTATGAGTTGATATAATATTGGGTTCACTTACGAAGCGTGTATTCAAGAAAAAAATTGGATTGGTCTCCATGGGAGATTTCTGTGAACAAAGCCAGTGACATCTGAGTGAGGATCCCAACACTTGGGTCAGTACTGCCTTTGTAACAAAACCAAAAAATCAAGGCAGGGAATGTTGTTGCAATTGATGAGGCCAGTGCAAAAGTGGTTTCCTGTAGTTTCTTCTCTAGGGGATTTCCAGTACGGGATTTTTAATTACAGTGTTACTAACATCACAGAAACACAGAATGGATGAGGCAGGGCCACCTAGAGCAGCTTGTCCAGGCCCATGTCTGGATGGCTTTTGAATGTTTTCAAGGAGGGAGATTCCACAACTTCTCTGTGCAGTCTGTTCCAATGTTTAGTCACCATCAGGGTGAGAAAATGTTTCCTAATGTTGAGATGGAACCTGCTGTATTTCACTTTGTGCCTATGGCCTCTTGTCTTGGCACTGGGCACCACTGAAAAAAGCCTGGCTCCAATCCTCTTTGCACTCTCCCGTCAGACACTTATATACACTGATAAAATCCCCCCAAGCCTTCTCTAGGTTGAACAGTTGCAGCCCTCTCAGCTTTTCCTCACAGGAGAGATGCTTCAGTCCTTTAATCATCCTCATGGCCCTTTTGTTGGACTCTCTCCAGTATGTCCATCTCTCTCGTACTTAGTAGCCCAGCACTGGACACAGTACTCCAAGCATGGCCTCACCAGTGCTGACTAGAGGGGAAGGATCCTCTCCCTTGATCTGCTGGCAATGCTGCTCCTAATGCAGCCCAGGATACCACCGGCTTTCTTTGCTTCAAAGATACATTGCTGGCTAGTGCTCAGCTTGGTGTCCACCAGGACTTTCAGGTTCTTCTCTGCAGTGCTGCTTTCCAGCTGAGCAGCCCCCAATATATATTAGCACATGGGTTTGTTACTCCCCAGGTGCAGGACTTTGCACTTCTCTTTGTTGAACTTCATCAGTTTCCTGTCAGCCCACTTCTCCAGTCTGCTGAGGTCCTTCTGGATGGCAACTTGACCTTCTGGTATATCAGCCGCTGCTCTCAGTTTTGTGTCATTGTCAAACTTGCAGAGGTTACACTCTGCCCCATCATTAATGTATGTTTTGTGGGGGTTGTCCTACAGTACTTTAGATGTCTGCAGAATAGATGCATTTGTCTAAACTAGCTGTCTGGGCTCCTTACATACTAGCAGACAGGCATGTCCTAAGCATAATCCATTCAGCGTTGCACAGGAATTGCCTGTTTGTCTCTATCCATAACAGAGCAACCTTGGATATCTGAGATGCAGCTGTATAAACTTAAGTGACATGCACCCGACTCTTTCTGACTGCAGCCTGTAGTATCTGCTGTGAAACCAAACTGCTGCTCAGCATGACATTATTCTCAGAATCAAAGACATGACCTAATGTGGCCACTTGCCAAGGATGTAGTCCAGGAGAAACAAGTCCATGCCCTGTGGGAGTTGACCTCATAGCCTGGGATGAGTTGTTTTATTACTGTCCAACTGGGGAATTCTGTCTTATGGGAACTGAGAACAAGCATATGAGGCTCGTCTTCATCCATATTGTCCACAGCTTCCATTGCAGTTATTACGGTGTCAAATGATGAGGTAGTGGATAGTGTTATTAGAAAGAAATGAGCCATCAGGAAAAACATACTGAAGCACATCCAGAATTTTTCTTATTTTATCTATAAATATTGTGATTTAACCCCAGCAGGCAACTAAGTACCTCACAGATGCTCACTCACTCTCCCCCACCCCCTCACCATGGGATGGGGAAGAGAATCGAAATGATAAAAGTGTGAGAACTCATGGGTTGAGATGAAGACAGTTTATTAGGTAAGGAAAAAGCTGCACTTAAAAGCAAAGCAAGAAACTCATTTGGTACTTCCCATCAGCAAGCCTGTGTTCAGCCACTTCCAGGAAAGCAGGGATCATCACGTGTAAGTTTCTTGGGAAGACAAACACCATCACCCTGAATGCCCCCACACCCTCCACCTTCCTCCTTCTTTACCCCAGCTTTTATGGCTGAGCATGACACATGGCCAGTCTGGGTCAGCTGTCCTGGCTGTGTCTCCTCATATCTTCTTGTGTACCGTGTACCCCCGGCCTCCCCACTGGCAGGGCAGCATGAGAAGCTGGAAAGTCCTTGGCTCTGTGGCTCTGCGCAAGCACTGCTCTGCAACCACTGAGAACAGTGATGTGTTAGCACTGCCACTTCCATCAAAAGTCGAAAACACAACATCATATCAGCTTCTGCAAGGAAAATTAACTCTATCCCAGCCAAAAACCATGACAATAAATTCTCTGCCATGTTTGATGCAAAAAATATATATTTGAGGTCTTTCCATATTGAGCCGTAAATAGCAAAGAAAAATAGTCCCAGACCGGTGTTTCAGTGATGATTTTAGACATACGGCTTAATTTCTGTGTAGTCCTGTGTTGGGCCAGGAGCTGGACTCAGTGATGCTTGTGGGTCCCTTCTAACTCAGGATATTCTATGATTCTAAGACATTTAGTAGCCCAAAGCAGTATCAGCAGAAATACAGAACATTCTCCCCTTTTGAGAGCCATGAAATTCTCACTCCAGTCAGAAGTTCAGATTGTTCTGATAGGTCTTTCATATCTCTGTAATTTTCCTTCCTGGCTACAGGATTATCTGCACCACCTTCTCACGTGATGTTTCCTAATCCCCAGTATTTACAGTTCAGCCTTCATCTGGAAGTAAGGGTTTTCACCTCCTCATACAGACAACTGTCTTTTTTCATGCAGCTGTCTAGTTCCTTTGTGAATCTTGATAGCTTTCAGACTTCAACCATGTTCTATTTCCATAAATAAAACAAAAATTAGGAATACTGATTTTTGTTTGTGTTTCTGCTGCAGAGCAAGAGTCTTTGTACATAGTTTCTGAACTGCCAATTCCAGAACAACGCTGGATCGAGGTTGTTCACAAAATGTGGCATCTGCTATTTCTGTTGTCCTTGCAGGCAGTTTGACTTGAGTACAAGTTCACATTCTTACAAATCCTATCTGCTTTTGGGTGTGGTGATCTTTAGGAAAGGCATCAGACTAAATAGTCTGCCTAATATGATCCAAGTGCTATCCCCAGAAGAATATATATAATAAATGGAGACTACAGAGCACATCCAGAACTAACACACTCCTGAGGAGTTTCCAGGTCTCAGGTCACAGAAGGGGTTTGCTGCTTTCCTTCAGAGTGTACTTTCCAACAATGGGTGTGGACACTGAATTTGTTCCCAGTTTTGGCATCTTGTATTGCAGAGTAGAAACAGCCTGAGAAGCCAGCAAGTGTTAAGCTGCTTTCTCTAACCTGCCTTTTTACTGCATTATTTCTTTTTTGTCTTCATTTTAAGGCAAGGAATTAAGTATTTACAAAAGTGGATTACTGATCTCTTAATAACAAGAAGAAAAGCTTGAATATAAAACTGAATGTAGAGTTGAGCAGCTTTGTGTTGAGCTATTGGTGTGTTTGAAAGTATATGCTGTCCAAACCGGAGTGTTCAACTTGCAGCCACCCAGAATCTATCTCCTTGTCCCTTTTTGAAAACATAAGAGTTGATTACCTACTTCTTCCCATCCTTCTTCTGCATGCAAAAGACGCCATGGATCTCCTCAGCTGTACACAGTTGTCCTCAGTCCTGGGCATATGTGATTTGGTGCTGCTTCTCAACCTGTATTCCTAGTTCTATTCCTAGTTTTATCAGGATCACAGTTAATATACCACTGAGACAGAAGTCAAGTAGATGAAAATGAACTGTTTCTGAAGGTGATGTAAAAGCTAAAAGGTCATCATAAAAATGTGTGCCAAAGGCAGGTGGCTGAAGTAGCAGCTGCAGCCTGTGTCTCAGCTAGTACAGCTTCTTGTGCAGGCTTCTGCATTTGTGTTGTTTCTCATTTACATTTTTCTGTAGATGGAAAAGGACATGCGAAGTGACACAGAAGAAAGTGACAAGGATGAAGAAAGAGAAAAGATCGTGGAAAAGGAGAAAAATGGGATCACGTGTTTCAGCAATGTCACTAGCAGCAATTATATCCAGAGGAATGGGTCTGAGACACTGAACAACAGAGCCCATCTCACCAATGGCCACGTCAAGGAAAGATAGCTACTGCTCACGTTCTGTCTGATCTGGGCTTTAATGAATCCAGTCCACCGTCTTTAGAAATGTTTTGCTCATTGTGTAGATATAAAGGATTGTAATTGCAGTATCATAGTTGAATTCCTGCTTCCTGTAAACAGAATTGTTTATAGTCACTGATATTTGAGGGAAGTTTTTGGTCTTTGTTCAATAAAAGCTTACTATAGGTTGTTGCCTTGAAGCAGATAGAAAGGGATCAAAGTGGTTTGACTTGTATTAGACTGTACCATAATAGCTGTTAACTGTATTAATCTTGAAAAATATTCACAACAGTGGATAAACTTTGGCAATGTCAAGTCTTAATTGCCTAATGTTGTTTGGTAGGAATCTGTTTATTCTTGATCAGCCTCTGGAGGCCCTGGCCCATTGTCACTAATGATTATGGAAAGTAAATAAGTGTGAAACTCTAAATCTTATTCCAGGGACACCTCTTTCAAGAAGACAAGTGCCCCGTACTTACTCATAAACTTAAAACTGTGCATAGTGGAATAAAAGCTTTGGAAAGACATAGGAGAAAACATTTTCTTCTGACAGGAAATTCTCCTGTGCGCCATGTGACCAGTTTTGTAATTGTATGGAACTCAGTTCCTTCTGTTGTCTCAAAGGTGGAAACTCCAGAGCCCAGTCTGATGACAGTTCCCACCCAAATCATGCTTAGAAGAGCTGGAAAATCCAGGCAGCTGTGTCTCAACTGCTGGGTAATCCATTAAACCTGTCTTGGAAAGAAACACTGTCACAAGGGAGGGGACAAGAAACTAGATACTCTAGAAGACAACACTGATTAAGTACTCATGTTTTTATCTGGTGTAATTGGCACAGTGGAAGATGTTTACAGAGTCAGCTTGGTAAGAAGGGAATAGGTTACCCCTATCCTCAGAGGAAAAAGGATCCAGAGAGATCTGCTGAACTTCATGAAATAATGCTTTAACTTAGCCTTCAAAGTCTAGGGCCTTTATCTAGATGTGTCAAAAGTAGAACGTTTAAAGCAGTGGACCATGAAGTCATGATGCAGTTCTGATTCAGTTCCTTTAGATGTTCTGTATCTTATATTATCCCGTGTAGTCTTAGATTTTTGATTCTGTAGTCTCTTAAAAGAGTTAAATTAGTACAGCATGGATTTCTGTCTTACAGATCAATTAAACTATGAAACCAAAGTATTAACAGATTCACTGTTACGAAAGCAGGGACTTACACTGCCAAGGCCAGATACTTCCCTGTATATGCCTGGTAAGGTTCAACGCTAATGGGGGGACACGGACCAAGGAAATGCCTGATTCAAGGAGATGGCACACATCTTTAAAGTTAAGAGGCAAATGACAGCCTAGAAGGACAAGTGGGTTTTCAGCAGCCCACCAAGTTCACCTGAAATGCAGGAAAGATTTGATCTGAGCCTTTGATCTTAGGTTTTAGTCAAAATACATGGGATAATTTCAGAGGAAAAAGTGGTTCTAGCACAGGTGATTCCAGGACATGCTCTGGAGCACAGCATCATCGTTTAAATTCATATTTGTTGAGGATAGTTTCTCTCTGAAATGTTGGACTAATGGAAAGTTCAAAGTGTATGTTCTGTATTACTGTCATGTTTCCTTAATCCACATGTACAATCTTGCCACTCCTCTGCAGGTGATGTGTTCAGGAGGAATGGTTATGTATCATTTTGTACTTCTGAATGTAAAAGATCTTTATAAATTACTTTTGAAAAGTTTGATTGTCTGTGCTCTTTTCTATTTCTTTGACTAGCAGGGGGTAACCTGGCTAGTTGCACCACCTGGGTGGATGAGGGAGTGACACAGGAGACACATACGGGTTCCTTTGCCATGGTTGTTACACATCCATGGAGAGGATGTTGCATACCCAGAGCATTCAGCCATGGGAAGTCATGCCAGTAAAGAACAGCAGCTGCCTCGTTTGACTCCTACTAGGTAAAGCTGCATTTAGCCCTGGATCGGGACACTTTGGGGCACCCCTACATTAAAGCTAGGGGCAGTCCAGGTTACCTGGCACTGCCAGGGCAATGGCAATTCTGTGACTGCAGCACTGGGAAGATGCTGTGGAACTGCAAGGTTTTGGGAAGGGAAATGAATGAAACCTTCTTTTTAATAAGGTTTCTGAAGGGTAGGAAAGATTTATGTTGTAAAATCACAACACATCTCACCTGAGAAGCAGAATGCTCCCCAGAGACTCTGTGATGCACTGTGGAGCCGGTAAAAACATATGCTAATTTCTGCTGAATTTTATCCTCAGGGCTACACTATCCCCCTGAAGATGGACATAAGCTCTTGCCAGGCTCATTAGTAGGTAAATCTGTTCATTGTGGAAGGATACATCAAGGATTCAGGAGGGCTGTTGGGGTTGATTAAGAACACTTTTAACTGAGTAACTGAGTATGAGTGATGAGTCACCAGGGCAGATCACACTGCAAAATTTGTTTTCTTTCACATTGATTTGCTATGGCTTAAAGCTGTGTGCAATCAGTTTGCTCCCCACAATGGCTCCACCTTTTCTCCTTATGCGTGCTCTGGCATTGGGAAGCTTATGAGTGCTGTGTTAGTCTTTCTGAATTTATTGTAACAACTCACTCTGCCACCACCATCACCCACTGATAAGATTCCTCTTGGAGTATCACAACCCTCTAGCCCAAAGAAGCTGCTGTAAAAACCTGCAGCAAGAAACTGTGATTTGTCTGTTCAATAACCCATCAAATAAGATAGAGCAGTGGGCACCAGAGCAGAATCTAGTTCCAATGCATCTTCATCATCCACGTGCACAGGAAAGGTGTGCATCACAGAAATGTCATCAAGCAGCTGTGGGGATGGGGTTTCCAGCAGCAGGTGAGCTATGAGAGAGAATGTCTCCTGGTATCCCCAGGCTGCTATGCAGTGAAGAGTGTCAAGGAGTGGCAAAGTAAGGCCCCCAGGGCTGGCAGCTAACATGGATCTACTGACTCCAGTGACACAGGCATCTAGTACTGTTTTGGATCTTGTTTTAAGAGCAGTTTGCTTCATGCCTTCCCTTCCCCTTGCACACACTGAGGAAACATGGGAGATGTGCATCCACCATGTTTTTATCATTCAGACATATGCCCAAGGGAACCTTTACTTGGATGACTACACTTTGAACAGCATTGCTTTTCTCATTTGCACGTGAACAACAGACACAGTGCCTGCAGGTAAGGGCGTCCCTAAGAAATAGCAAGGCATTGTTCAAAAAGCCAAAGTCATGTCTAAACACGGGAAGTGGAAAGGTCCTGTAACTTTGGCAGCTTAATCTCAACATGCAGTAAAGCAGGCCAAGAAATATATTGAGAAACAACTTAAAAGGCAATGGCAATCTTCTCTGAAAAACGCTGAAAAGACTGTAGGAATCATAAGGTTATCAAGGCTGAGACAAGATCAGGCTAGTGAAAAATAAATAAATAAATAATTAAATAAAAAGTGCTGCCTGCGACTTCCCTGCTTAGAAGTAGAGGGGAGCCAACACCAGTTGTCTTCTTGCTGAGGATGTGTCTCTAGAGGATTTGCTCAAGTGTCAAGAGGAAACTTACACAAGAAAATCTTAAACCAGATGTTGTGGAGTGCCATTTTTTTGTTTGTTTGTTTGTTTCAAATCATCTTGTTATCCAAAATTCAGGGAGGTCCCAAGTGGGAATGTGAGGAGTTTCTGACATCTGTAGCTTGACACCTGTACCGGTCAGATTGGTATAAAATATCATGAGTAATTGAATTATAGGAAACATGTATGAATATAACATTGTGGGAAAAAATCCTCATGGTTCGTGTATGAGAAAATCATGTCTTCACTGGAGTTATCCCAAAGTGTCAGTGAACACAGGCACAGGAGAAAACCTGTTGATAGCGCTTGGCTTTGCAAAGGCATTTGGAAAGATCCCTCACCAGTGATTTAATGAAATCCACCCCTGGTTACTGTGAGAAACCAACAGATTTTTTGCAATTACAAATTGTTAGAGAAGCCCCATAAATAGGGAGCTGATTAAAGGTGAGGGCTTTGCAGCCTGGGAAGGAAAAGGTTGGTATGAAGAGGGGGTGAGATAGATGCCCCTGCTGTTATTGTCACTACGAAGTGACTTGAGTTGTCTATGCAATGAAGTGTAATTGAAGATAGCCACCTCCTTGACACCCACTGAATTACTTTCTTGTACTAGGACATCTTACTCCACCTCTAAGCTCATGGGCAGGTCAGAACAAGTGATGCTATTTCAACTGGTTTAAAGTCATACTCATGGATTGGAGTGAAAGGTGTGGAGTATGAGTGACGAGCTGTGGGGCTGGGTGTCCTGGAGCGCTGGAGTCCTGGCTTAGGAGTGAGTTTTACGTCCCAGCTGTATCTGCTTGCTGAGTCCCGGAGCCTCTGCTGTTTTCCCACCATCTAGACCAGGATGGGACTGTTGGAGGAGTTCTGGCACCACAAGTACTGGCTGCCACCTGGAGCTACCTGGGAAGACATGAAGGAGTCTGCTGACATTCACTACCCAAAGCCCCAGGACCTCTTGCTCTGCATCCCTGGTGCCCTGATCCTGATCATTGTCCGATACATCTTTGAAAGGTGAGTGCAGCAAATCCAGCCTCTTCTATGCTGGTTGTCATTGGTGTCTTAAAGGGTTGCTCTGGACTTATCCTTACCCACATCCTAACCACTACAGAGTGCACAGGGGATTCTCCCCAGGAATACTTAATCTCTCTGCTTTTCTGATTTTTGTGGTTTATAGCGTTTGTATGTCAGCAATTTGCTCTGCCATCTCTCATTCCTGTACCCATAACATAACCTGTACTACCGCGTGTGAAATACAAGTCACTCAGCTGCACCTCAGCTGTGTGGGGAAAGTCCCTTTGGAGAGACAGATTTGGGCTCTTGAGAGACCAGTTGGGAGCATGCAGCACAGGGTAAGGAATTTGCTGGGTACATCAGGGCTGGGAGACCCCAGAAGAGCCAGAGTTCAGCCTGGTCTTAGAGGATACTCCCAAAGATGCTGTGTGAGTCCCCACTCTCTGGCAAAACAGGCTGTAGGAAGAGCCAGGGAAACACAAAGCAGTCAGACCCCAAGGAAAGCTCTGTCCTGGGTATTATCAAAACATCTCTCCACTACCTTCAGGCCTGCAATGGCTTTGCAAATCCCATGTATTCGTGGGTCTCAATAAGCTTCAAGTCTGGCCAATGGCCAGCACTGGGCTCCCAGACAGGGTATCCCAGGTTGACTCCATATGGGGAGTGTCTTAAGAGATATAAGTAAAGACAATGAGAGCATAGCAACCCCCTCCCTCCCCCACCTTGGTGTCAAGTCAATAATTACTGTAATTAATTATTGCTTACTATTATTAATTATAGTATTATAGAATCATAGTATCGTAGAATCATAGTATCATAGAATAATTTAGGTTGGAAAAGATCCTGAAGATCATCAAGTCCAACCATCCATCTAACTGCCAAGTCCACCACTAAACCTTGCCCCTAAGTGCCACATCCCCATATGTCTTAAATATGTCCAGCAATGGCAACTCCACCACCTCCATGGGCAGCCAGTTCCAATGCCTAACCACACTTTCTGTAAAGAAATTCTTCCTGATATTCAATCTAAACCTTCCCTGGTGCAACTTTAGACCATTTCCTCATGTCCTTTCACTTGTCACTTGAGAAGAGACTGGCACGCACCTCACAGCAACCTCCTTTCAGGGAGTTGTAGAAAGCCATGAGGTCTCCCCTCAGCCTCCTCTGCTCCAGACTAAGCAACCCCAATTCCCTCAGCTGCTCCTCATATGTCTTGTTTTCTAGTCAGCTTCATTGCTCTTCTCTGAATGCATTTCAGCGACTCAACATCTTGCTGTGAGGGGCCCAAAACCAAACACAGCACTTAAGGTGTGGGATCAGTGCCAAGTACAGGGGGACAATCACTTCCCAAGTCCTGCTGGCCACACTATTTCTGATGCAGGCCATGATGCCCTTGGCCACCTGGGCACACTGCTGGCTCGTGTTGAGCTGGCATCCTTGTCTGCCTGTGGTGGTTTTACCGTGCTAGGCAGTTGAACACCACAACCGCTCTCTCACTCCCCCTCCTCAGATGAGGAGGGGAAGAAGTAAAGGAAAGAACAACTCACGGGTTGAGATAAGGATGATTTAATTAAAGAGGGGGAAAAACAAATATATATATATATATAATTAAGGAAATATTATTATTAATTAAACAATTCAACTAAAGGGAAAAAAAAGGGAAAGGGGAAAAGGGAGGGGGAAAGGGAATAACTAAACAAAACAAGTAAAGGCTGTGTGGAAGTGCAGAGGAAAGAAATTACTCTCTACTTCCCACAAATGAGCGATGCTTGACCACGTCCTTGAAGCAGGGCCTCAACGCACGTAGCCGGTGTTCAGGAGGGGGACAGACGTTTTCACAACAAGAGCCCACCCCTCCCATCTTCTTCCTTTTTCCACCTTTTATTGCTGAGTGTGACATCATATGGTATGGAATATCCCTTTGGTTGGTTTAGGTCAGCTGCCCTGCTGATGTTTCTTTCTCACTTTTTGCCCACCCCCTAGGAGGGTCAGAGAGAGTCCTGATGCCGTGCCAGCACTTCTCAGCAGCAGACACAACACTGGTGTGATATACCACTGCTGTTCTAGCTCCAAGTGCAGAGCACAGCACTGTATGGGCTGCTGCAGGGAAAGTTAACATCCCAGCCAGACCCAGTACACTGCCAAGCACCTTTCCAGCCACTCTTCCCTCAGCCTATATGACTGTGTGGGGTTCTTAAGACCCAAGTGCAACATCCAACATTTAGTCTTGTTGAATGCCATACAATTGGATGTGGCCCATCAATCTAGACTATCCAGACGCCTCTGCAGAGCTTTCCTACCCTCTGGATCAACACTCCCACTCAAGTTGGTTTCATCTGCAAACTTACTGAGGGTGCACTCAATCCCCGCATCAAGATCGTTGATAAAAATATTAAACAAAACTGGCATCAATACAGATTATATTTGTTAATGTTGTCTCCACTGCACATCCAGCATTCCTTAGCATTGCCTTGGTGCCATTGTGTCTCTCTCAAAGAAGAGCATTGACCCAAGAGAGGCACTAGGCTTTGTACATGCCCCTGAAGGGGTGCTGGATCCCTGGGGTTGGGTATGTATGCACCCAGTGGGGCTTTGGACTTCTCTGGCAGAGTGTGTGCAGCCAGAGCAGTGCTGGACCCCTGGGGTCCATGCACAGGATACGGAGCTGGCACAATCTTGCTGTGGGCTGGCCCTAGCTCACAGTGAGGGTGCCCACGTCCTCTCCTGTCTGAACTTTCTTTTCCTCTTCTAGAACCATAGCTCTACCCCTGGGCAGGAGGCTGGGTGTGAGCAACAAGCCGAGGCGCAAAGCTCAGCCCAATGCCACACTGGAAGACTTCTACAATCTGATTGGCAGGACCCCAAAGGAGGTGAGTGTCGCTTGTGTCCCAAGAGCCCAGCTAATCAATACCTTCTCCCCCTACAGATACTCCAACCCAAGCACACCAGCCTCATAGGCATCACAGTTACTGCTAACCACCATGCTAGGGAAGAAGCAGATACTTCTGCACCTTCCAACATGTTGAACAGCTACAATCTCAGCATCACTTGACTGACAGTCTACCAGATAGAGCAGATAGTGTGAGAGGTGCTGGCTTTCCTAACGAGCCATTTACCCACTTTGAGTAGCACCTATAGATAGGACTCCTTTTTAGCAGAACTGCAAGTCCTTCAGATCATTATTCACATTGATGCATGTTCCAGGATTTTTAAAATAATTATTGACTTAAATAGGAATGAAGCTTTGTCAACTTAATTCAAAAATGCTCACAAGCTCATCTCTACATTAATTTTATTCACTGTTTATAAATCATAAGACTAGGTAGTTTTATTTGGACTTTATGTATAAAATAGAGCATGATGGAAATGGTGCTTTTGAGACTGAATACACAGTTGATCAAACAACTCAATGTTTTATCTGACATTATTGAGTGATGCCTTATCACAAACCAAAACTTTTTTTTATCTTCATTTGCCATCTGTAACTGATAATCATGTTAAACCTACATTAAAGATGGGGAGAAAAAAAAAAAAAAAAAAGTATTTAGACTCTTACAGCAGATGTTGAATCCCATTGTGTATAGCTAGCAAAATTTAACCAGGGAGAGACTGTGGTAAATTCTGAACCTGTATTTACATGTTGCTGGATTGGAGTTTTAAAATGTCCAAAATGATTTGGGAGCTCACAACTGCAAATACAGCTGATCTAATTTTTTTCCAAAGCAATGTGGTCTTCAGGGAAACACAAGCCCACAGGACAGAGGTGGCCTCTTCCACCCACATGGGGACAGAAGGCATCAGGAAGTCTAAGTCCTGCTTTCCTGACCTGTTTTCTAGGAGGATTTGATCTCGCTGGCCAAGCAAAATGACCTGCCAGTCAAAAAAGTGGAGACCTGGTTCCGGCACCGGCGGGCCCAGGACCGTCCCAGACTGATGAAGAAGTTCTGTGAGGCAAGGTAGGTGAGCCAGCAGAAGCTTTTGATCATGGAAACCTCCAACAAGGACTGCATGCCATAATGCTGGCAGAGGAAGCTTTAAAACATCCAAATTCCTTCTGACATCAGGAATTTGGGCACAGCATGGACCACAGCAGAGCCTGGGTGGGCTTTAGATACCTCAATGCCTTAACAGCATGTTTGTGCATGTGCAAACAGAGCTGAAGTACTGCAAATCTTTGTCCAAACAAGAGTAGTCTCTCACATGGGCTCTGCAGATGCTGGGAGAGCATCTAGGAAGACATGATATCACATTTATTTGTCTGCACCTCATCCTTCTCCAGCTGTTTCTGGCCTTGCAGCCATTGTGCCTAAATGGACGTGTCAGTTTAGCCACTTCCATGCAGCTGGGTGCTGGATGCAGTGGCCTGGGCACAGTCTAGTGAGCTATCACAATTCTGGAGTAAGTTTTAATTCCCTGTGTTTTGTTTTGTTTTGTTTTTCTATTTTAGCTGGAGATTTATATTCTATTTCACATCATTCTTCTCTGGGCTGGCTCTTCTATATGATGTAAGTATGTCAGCTGGGAGACACTGTGACGTGACACCTTCCAAGAGTTTCTCATTCATGGAAAATAAGTCTGATGGTCCTCGGCCATTTCAAGGAACCCACTGACCATTCGTGGCCATGACTACAGGTTGGACCATAGTTTCAGAGCCAAATAAGGATAAATTTCAGGGATGGGGTACAGAAACATACCCAGTCTGAATCCAGCAGAACAGCCCCCTTATCCAGGCATGGGCCTGGCTAGGTGTCAGTGATGTGACCATGGTTTTCTTCATTGTGTACCACTGTGTACCAACACCCTCCATGGAACATCCTGTACATTCACTAACAACAAATGCATTTTGCCTACCACTTTCACAAAGTTCAAAGGCAGATTGGCTCTACCACAGGCTCACTGACATCATGTGTTTACTTAATAAAGTACTCTTTCATGTTGCCATTATATGTTAAGGCTATGGGTTCTTACTGCTGCCTTCTCTTTACACAGAAGCCTTGGTTTTGGGACCACACCGTGTGCTGGGTGAGCTTTCCACAGCAGGTGAGCTGCACATATGTGGTATAATTCAGATTGGAAGGGGGCTCAGGAGGTTTCTTGTCAGAAAAGTCACAGTCAGCTGTGAGCCCAGACGAGGTTACACAGGTCTTTTCCAGTCCCTGAAAACCTTCAAGGATGGAAACTGCAGAACCTCTCTGGGAAACCTATTCCACTGTGTGACTAGTAATGAAAAAGTTTCTCCTAATATTCACCTCCTGGCTCCAAGTATGCCCACTGTCTCTCATCCTCCCACCATGCACCATGTGAACAGCCTGACTGTCTCCTTGGCCAGCTCCTCATAGGTGGTCCATATGAAGGAGCAGCAGGAGATTCTCTCTGCCCTGAACAGAACCCCCCTTCTCAAAGGGTTTCTCTGTAATACAAGCCTGGCTGGAAGCTGCTCCATGTGTGTGGCCCTGAAAGCGACCTGGCAGTCAGGACATCCCTTGAACTCTTGAACAGGAAGGGAAATGAGAGGAGATGAGAGGAGTCCAACCCACCGTAGAGGGGAGATGTTGACTCCTCTCAATCCCTCTGGGGCTTGTCCTGAGCAGGCTGCCAGCACATCAGCAAATGGTTCAGTCACAAAGGACAGGAAAATTTAGGCATGACCAAGCCCTGCTGACCCAGATGCAGTTTTCATTAATGCATTTTGCCTGGGAAGAGCTTAGCCCTCTCTCACTCCCCATGGCTAAGCAAGGGTGTCACGCTGCCTTTCGTTTGTGTTGCAGCCTCTCCTGCCTGCGCTGGGCTGGTTCTACCTGTTGGAGCTCTCTTTTTACTGCTCACTGGTTGCCACCCTGCCTTTCGATGTGAAGAGGAAGGTGAGTGACAGCGGCACAGCAGCAACCCACTGGCTTGGTCAGCCTCCACCATGAGGCTCCCCCCTCCCGCTGTCAGCACCCCAGGGACTCACGGAGCTCTCCCAAGCCTGTGAATAGGCCAAGGCAGGCAAGACCCCAGGCCACGTACACCCTCTGCAGCTCTTTGTATCCCACCTTTGCATCTCATGCTGGCTCTGCTCTGATAGGGGCTTGTGAGGCTAGAGGAGTGCTGCTGGATGATAGTCCCTGTGCCTGGCCAAAGGGCACCGAGAGACAGTCACTAGGTGGACATGGTAGCATGGCCCTTCCCTGCCTTGCTCCCAAGTGTGGCCTGAACCAGACTACTCTGTCCTGAAGGACAGACCAGGGGCTCTTGTGATGAGGGTCCTGTTGATGCTCACCTTCTAGGCCCCATGGACCCAACACCCACCTGTGCCCTCATCTGTATGCCTTGTTCGGTAGTATAGACTGTGCAGAGCTGTGGCTCAACCTCAGCTTCATCTGATTGATTATTGTTTAATTTGGCGATCATGTCTCACCTCAGTGACTTACTGCTCTGCCCCAGAAATTGATTTTACCCAGCTCTCGCAAAGCATATCCCAGGTCCCAGAAGACCTGGAGACCTATTAAAATTGCCAGCCATACAGTAGTGTTTGCAAATAGGTCAGTTATTGGAAATCTGCTATGCTTCCTAGACGTAGCAGGAAGCCACCATCTGGCAGTGATCCTCCCTGGACCAGAGCCAGATCTTGGCTTCCCAAGACCGTCAGAGAGCACTGTTCATATTTTTGTACCCTAAGGCATTGTCTTTGCACATATAGGCTTGACTATGCAGGCATGAACCACCCTGCAAGGTCCTCTCTTTATATGATGTGTGTGAGAAGGCATATTCCCCATCTGCAAAATCTGCAGCCCACCTCTATCGGTTCCTCTTCATGGGCAGCACTGGGAGGTTGAAGTGCTGCCTCCAGTATGGCTAATGGGTAGGTCCTGCCACAGGATAAGGGCAGTCTACTGTCATCACAAAAACCTCTTCAGTCGTAGAATCATAGAATCACAAAATCATTTAGGTTGGAAAAGACTTCTAAGATCATCTAGTCCAATCTTTAACCTAGCAGATAACCCAGGAGGAATAGACCACAACACAAGGGAGGAGTCCAGGAGGAAAATACAGGATGTTAAGAGAGGAGCTTTGTAAGGAAAATTTGATCCATGGAAAATACAGAAAACCTGTCTTCTAGCACACTTGCACCTATGTGTACCTCACTGGTATTTATCTGCATTTCTGGATATGAAGTTGCTCATTTGCCTTGGCTTTATGCATAACATCAGAGAACCGTAGCACAGTGGGGAGCACTGCTGTTTGCCATGTCCTAGCGAGGCAGCAGCATCTTTGAACAGGTGCTGCCAGGTCAAGGCCAATGACTGAGACAACCTCTCTTCTTGTGCCAGGACTTCAAGGAACAGATCATCCACCACATCGCCACCATCACCCTGATCTTTGTCTCCTACTGTGCCAACCTTATACGGTTTGGGATGATAGTCATGCTGGTCCATGATGCCTCTGATTATATTTTAGAGGTGAGTTACCCTCACATAGAAATGCTCATCTATTCTCTTGTCTGGGAGTAACTGTGCTGACCCTTGCAGATGCAGTCACCTACACAGGTGGGCCGCATGTATACCCTAGTGCCAGTGCATTTAGGAAGTATCAGATTTACTGCTCTTGGGGAAAAGTAAATGAGTACACAGGGCTCAGACAATCTCCAACAAGTCCAGGACATGGGAAATCCCTGAAGCCTCTCAGGAGAGTGGTGATAGAAGAAGAACACAGCCCCATGGTATAAATGGCAATATGTCTCTCTACAGCTGGCCAAGATGCTCCATTACATGAAATGGAAGCGGGTCTGTGAAGCAGTCTTTGTTGTTTTTGCTGTGGTGTTCATCAGTTCCCGGCTTGTCATTTTCCCGATAATGTGAGTTACATTTTAATGTTCTCTAACCATGTGTGTCATGGACTATTTGTACTTCTGGAGAAATGACCCTCCATGGTGAGGGGAGGAAAGGCAGGGAACAGGACACTACAGGTAAGCTCAAAGATGAATCTGGATAGAACTGAGGAACCCCAGAAAAATCCAGGGTTTTTTACCTATAAATTAATCTGGAGTCACAGTCTCTGCCTCTCCATTTCCAGGCTCTCACTGTCTCCTAGGCAGGAACTGTCTCTCATCTGGAGCTGTCTCTCTTGCTGGGATAAGATGTTTACATGCAGCTACAGCAACTGACAATTCATGAGCTATCATAGCATTGGGAATTTTTTATGACTACCTTTCTCCATCCTTGTAAGGTCACTCCCACCACAGTCTGAGGGTAATTCTTCATCTCCTCTAATCCTGCTCAAGACCTGGTGTGACTCTTCCAGCAAGTAGGAAGTGGCCTCCTTCTGTTGCAAACACTGGTTCGTACAAAAGAAGGAAGGTACAAATTATGCTGGTTAGAATTTCCCAAGAATTTCTTTACAGACTAAGAAAGTCCTGCTTAAAGCATTATTAAGATAAAACTAATAAAGGAAAAAAAAAAAAAAAAAAAAAAAAAAAAAAAAAAGTAGGAATTTAAGGTGACCCTGCATCTATTTGAAATAAAGCAGGGAAGTGATGAGTTCAACCTAAGGATCCAGGAGGTTGAACACCTGACATGCTGGGAGCGTAAGAGCAGCAGTATCTCCAGAAGTCAGAGACACCAGTCTTGGAGAATGGTGTGTGCCTATACACATCTGACCACACTCCCAGCCTTTAACTATGCTGACATTGTTCCCCCTTCTTTACCACTTCCAATTTGCCTAAAAAAGCTGATCTCACTTACCTTCCCAAAATTCATTCCACAATACATGCATTATATATAGTCTAAGGTTTTGGTTTTCTTCAAAAACCAAACACTTTTCTTATGCCTAGAAGGAGTGGGACATGTTACACATGCATAAGGACAAGTCTGCATTGCTGTCCTCTGTTCCTGCCCTGGCTCCATACCAGCACCGACTATGCTGAGTTTTGAATGTTGGTCCTGCTTCCCTTTAAGTCTGGATGCCTGTGAAGCTGACTTTGCATAACAAAACCCCGACTCTCTGGCAGTGAAACAGCTCCCTCAAAGGGAAAAGCAATAAAAGTTTGAGGCAACTTTCCTGAGAAAGAAGCTCGAATAACACTGATTTCAGTTGTCTACAAAAAGTCAAACAAGTCCCAGTAGCGTGCTGTATTGTAATGGAAGAACAAAGCAGATGGATGTTCTGGGTCGGACCAAGGGTCCATCAAGGTCAGACCCTGTTTCCAACAGCAGCAAGAAGCAGATGTTTGCGGAGGAACATAAAGGCAGAGCAAACACAGATGTTATATCCACCAAATGTTTCCCAGCTTAAAACATCTTAGATTTCATGTCGTAGATACTTGCAGTGGAGTGCACATGCCAGTGTTTGTTATTTCTCTCCTGCACCAAATTCTGTTCTGTTCTGTCTGATTTCCATTTCCAAACCAGGTATTTATAAACACTGATAAGATCCCTTCTCAGTCTTCTTTTCTCAAGGCTGAACAGACCCAGGTCTCTCAGCCTTTCCTCATAGGGAAGATGCTCCAGGCCCCGTATCATCTTTGTGGCCCTCTGCTGGACTCTTTCCAGGAGATCAATGTCTTTTTTTGTGCCGGGGAGCCCAGAACTGGACACAGTGCTCCAAATATTTTCCTCCCAGTCTCTCTGACTACTACATTCACAGAAAAGCTTTTAAAGCCAGTATTACAATGACAGTAAGGTGCCCTTGGCCTTGCCCCATGATGGAGGCACTGCTTTGACCTCCCAGTGCTGCCCATGAAGAGGGACCAGGCGAAATGGGCTGGAGATTCTGCAGGTGAGGAGCATGACTTCTTGCAGAGAGAGCTTCATGTGAACAGAGGGCCTTGCAGGGTAGTTCGTGTCTGCATGGTCAAGCCTGTATGTGTAAAAGTAATGCCTTGGGGTACAAAAATATGAACCCTGAATGCTCTGTGGAGGTCCTGGGAAGCCAAGTTCTGTCTCTGGCCCAGGGAAGATCGCTGCCAGATGGTGGCTTCCTGCTGCTTCTGGGAAGCATTGCAGATATGCTTTGCAAACAGAGCTATTTGCAAACACTATTGTATGGTTGGCAATTTTAATAGGTCTTCTCCAGGTCTTCTGGGACCTGGGATATGTTTTGTGAAAGATGGGTGGAGTCCATTTCTGGAACAGAGCAAGAAGTCATTGAAGTGAAGCATGATTACGCAGGCCTAGCACAGACTGGTTCTTCCCAGGGAACCCATGAGCCAAGTATTTGCCCAGAAAGTCTCTTGACCCTTGTAATTGTGAAGACATGCAGACTAATTTTTCTCTCCCTCTCTCTCTTTCCCACAGCACATACTATTACTTTTTGACAAAATTTCAGATGTTCCTCCTAAGCTGTCTGATAAATGCTTTCCTGATGATCCTGCAGTTGTTGCACATTTTTTGGTCCTATCTAATCCTCCAGATGGTCTTTGGTGTCGTCCTCCATGGTGCGGTATGAAAAATCTTTTTCTCCTCTGTGCCACCTTTACTCATGAGCAACCCTGAGCTCCAGAGTGATTCCTGCATGCCTGTAGGGAAGGGGTGGGAGAAATGTGGCTACCCAAAAAAACAGCTCAAGAGCTTCTGAAGGCACATGGTGAGAGTTGTATGGATACCTTTGTTTATGGGATGGCTTTAAAATTCAGTTTTCAGTGCACAAGAAGTAGCCATGACTATCTCCTTCCCAAATAACCAACTGCCCTCACCACAAGGCAGCAGTAGACTGAACAAATATATATTAACTTTCAGAGCTTCAACAATAAAAAAATAGACAGGCATATATGCAGAATAACTGTATCGAGAATAAACACTTATTTTCAGAAGGTCACATTACAAGAATATTATAAGGATCACAGAAAAAAAAAAAAAAAAAAAAAAAAGTTCAAAACTCAGGAAAACATATAACAAACTCCTGGTAGCTTAAGTCAATCTCCCAAATGCAGGGACAATTACCACACTGGTTGCAAGGATATGATCTCAGCTATTGTTTTTATTTTACCTCTCAGGTTAACATACCTTCTGAATGAAATACCTTCAATGTAGCAAGACATAGGTTTTGCAGCTCATTTAAATCATCTTTCTCTCCTGCAGAAAAGGAAAGACGCAAGAAGTGACACTGAGGAAAGCGACAGGAGTGAAGCAGAAGATCTGGCAAAGAGCAAAGAGTAACGTGGGTCTCATTGCAAAATACCAAGAGCCAGACAGACTCTTAAAAGTAGGAAGGCTGAACAGGACCACGAGGGGGAGGCCAGACAGGCTCACACAACCCTTCGCAGCCGTATATCTGAGGCATCATCCAACATCTAGATGAAAGAAAATTTCATCGTATAGTTTCCAGGCAATAAGTAACTTTAGAAGATGTTTTCTTCACCTCTCCAGTTGGAAACATCACTTTATTACTACTCTATCCAGGAAAAAAATGGTCTATCAGCCAGTCTCAGTAAAAACAGGGTAAGAGGGGTTAAACAATCTGCTGAAGTTATAACAGTTAACTGTGGTTACCTCAAAACCTTCCCAAAGGTTTACAAAGTAATAAATTACAAGTGCTGAACATTTATCTGAACCACAATTTCAGAATATACTGGCAGTCAGTGCTAGCCACCTCGTGAAAAAAAGTTGCGTGTAAAATACACTTGCTTTAACTGCCAAATAAGCTTCCAGCTGTATTGTCTAAAATTGTCAGGTTTTGGGGCAAGGATATACCATTTCCACACATAGAGCCTGGCCAAGCGAGACAAGCTGTGTTTGCTGTATGAATTATACAAAATAGCTCATGCATCTAAAAGGTTTTGCTAACTGAATGTGTACTTAGAGAAAATGGTCCTAAAATTGAAAGCCACTGAAATTCTTCTGAAGGCACACTTTTCTATTAGTCTAAATGGAAACTTTCCATAGGGATGTAGTGATGTTGTTGAAGTTTCATTTTTAAAATCTGAAAATAAATGTTACAATGCTAACATATTAACGGGATATTTTAAGGGTTTTCTCTGTTTTGGATGACTATTCACTTTGCAATCTATTGTATCTGACGTCATGTTCAGAATTTACAGTATAACATTGGATTTAAAGTATATGTAAAAATGAATTATTACACCTAAACAAGCCCATTTTACCTTGATTTTGCATTATCCAGATTTTTTTATTATCATTTTTTGGAATATCAGTAATATCAGCTCTTGTGTCGATCAGCAGATCTTTGAAACCTGCTGGAGATCTGATATCACTGATAATTCAAATGCTCAAAAACTACAGGGGGCCAATAAATCATCATATACACTTGTCTACAAACAACATATAGAAACCTACAAATGCTGTCTTTAAAGCTGTTTTCTACACAGGCTTTGAATATGCTTCCAAGGGGTCTGATCTATTTTGCGCAAACATTAGGGAAAATTAAACAATTTTAAAGAACTGCAAAGAGGTGGGGAATGAAGGATGGTGTCCCTGGAACACTGTTGTTAAGAACCATGGTCCACCTCCCAGATCTGACCCATCAAAGAAAAATATAAATAACTCAGGACAGATGTGTGAGAGAAAGGCAAAAGGAACTGAAGCCAACATGCCCCTGTCCTGCTGTTTCCTACAGCAGTCCTAAATCCTTAGTCCTGCCCATCAAACCCTCTTCTTCATAAGCAATCTTTAATTAAGGGTATATGCAGGTCATGCTCCTTGCACCCTCCTTTTGGTGCTTTAGGACAGAGATGGTGTTTTTATTTTTTGTCTGTAGAACAAAGGGGACTAAGGAGACTGAAGCAGGACTTTAAGTGCCCCAGTTCACCAGTGGCCAACCTCCTGTGGTGTTCTCTATGCTGGACTAAAGGTAATCTTCACCATACTAATATAACATGGGAAGCTTATTTCAGGCTAAAATGACACTGACACTTAATAAGGCTTGACTTCAGTGATGTTTTTGTTTTTCTTTTAAATCCATCCTGCAGTACTAAGAGCCCATACAGTCTGCTGAAGATTCCTTTGACACACATTTATTACTTTACTCCTACAGGTGTTTTTTTGTTTGTGTTGTATCTGATGTTTTTTTGTATCTGATGTTGTAACATCAACACTGAGGCGTTTGTGTACTCTTAGCAACACTGACCACTGTTTCCAGTAATGACCTGCAAACTACATGTAGTCACAAAAGTTTCACCGGCCCTTGCTTCAAGATATTTGCCAAGTAGAAATCAGAAAAGCTGGGAATTAAACAGATCTATTTTTAAAATTCTTAAAAAATTCACAAATCAAATTTGATACTGTGCAGTTCCCATCATCTGTAAAGCACATGACTTTTTCTTTATGGTTATGTTGGATCTGGTATCACTCATGCCCATGTATCAAACCTTCGCACAGAGACACAGCCACGAATAGGAAGGGGGCAAGGCAGTTTGTTTTCTATGACCTGGCACATATCAACATAGGGATCAAAGAGGACTACAATGGGGAGGGCACTGTTCCCCTTTCTCTGTCCAAGGAGATAAATTTGTCCATTAACAGTGCTGCATCCCATGAAGAACTTCTTGGTCAAGCATTCCTCATCCACATGAGTCCATTCATCTGTTTCCACATCAAATCGAAAAGCTCCCCCTCCTATGGTGTATAGAGCACCATTCAGTGATGTGATGCAGAGGTCATACCTGAGAGGGAATCACAGAATAATTGAAGTTGGAAAAGACCTCCAAGATCATCTGGTCCAACCATCCCCCTACCACCAATGTCACCCACTAAACCATGTCCCTACGCACCCAGTCCAACCTTTCCTTGACACACCCCCAGGGATGGTGACTTGACCACTTCCCTGAGCAACCCGTTCCAATGCCTGACCGCTCTTTCTAAGAAGAAATGTCTCCTAATTGTTTAAATTGTTGAAGAGTAGTGCTCTTTGTTCAGTTCTTTGTTTAATTGTTGAAGAGTAGGGGCATGATGCTTCCATTTTTCCATTCACCAGGGATATTACCCGAATGCCAGGACTTTTCAACTCAGATGGAGAAAGGCTTGGCGACTCCATCAGCCAGTTCCCTCAGGACCCTGAGATTCATGGCATCAGGTCCCATAGACTTGTACCTGCTTAGATTCATCAGGTGGTGTTGAACCTGCTCTTCACTTACAGTGGGTGGGACTTTGATCCCCCAGCCTCCATCTACGGGTGGAGGAGACAAAACCACTCCTGATTGCTTTGTTTCAAGCTGCTAGGACAGAAATAGTTCCATATCCTGCCAATAAATGCCCCCACCAGACTGATAGACAGTGGACAACTCCAGCCGTCTTCCACTAAAATGGAATTACACACACATGCGAAAAAAAGAATGGAAATGGGTGTTGTGGGAAAATCCATCTCCTGTCCCATGTGCTGACGCAGGGGAAGGAGGGACGACAGGGACGGTTTGCTTCCTTGAGATGTAACGGAGAGCTCAGCTCTTACACACTTGTGGCTGCATCAGCCCTTTTCCGTGGATCCCCCAGAGCTCAGGGATGGGAACCGGTCATCTCCTGGCAGCCAAAGCAGTGAAGGATGCCACTGGCTTCAGGAAGCTCTGGCTCAAGCTTTATATATTTCAGATGTGGGTGGCTTTAAGCTGTTTTCCACAGTCTGTGGATTGTTTCTCTTGCTCAAATAATTTAGCTTTAACCTGAGGCTGTGGGCTCAGTCCTTGCTGTGAAAACCCAGTGTGTAGCTTTGCATGCAGCTCCTGCAGGTATAGGGGAATACAGCATGAATCTCTCTGACTCCTTCAAAGTCTAGCAGAGCTGCTTTATGTTTGTAGAAATCGACATAAATAAATCTGACAGGCTTTAGTCTACATTTCTCCAGTATATTCTCTGCACTGGATTTACCATCTTATAACCCTCCAATGACTCCTTTCCAGGTTCTTTGCATCTCTCTTGTACTAGACTCCCAAAACTGGCTGCTGTTCCAGGTGGTCTCATTGGTGCAGAGGGGAACAATAATGCCCGTCTCGCTCGAGCATCTCTCCTCATCAGGTCCCAGATTTCTTACCTTGGAAGCGGGGAAAATGAGATGACATCCCAGCTGTCCGTCTCCGTGTTCAGCCTTTGCACTCCACCGTAGACATGTCCATTTTCATCCAGGCCACAGACCACATAGATCCTGGTCCCCACACTGACCGCATCTCCTCTCTCCACGGGTTGAACCATAGGGCTCATGCTTTCCCACTGTGGGTCCACCAAAGCCATACGCTCCACTGTTGCGATTATCCCTTCATCTGTGCTCCCTCCAAGTACGTACAGGTAGAGCCCCGCTCCTACCGCACAATGGCTGTTGCGAGACTTCTTCATGGCAGGCCCTTCCAGCCAGCTATTACTCAAACAATTGTAGATTAGCACCCAATCCACACTGTACCACACAAACTCATCCCGGAAATATCCTCCTGTCACAAAAAGGAAGTTCCCTGGAAAGACAGCAGAGAAAAGTATCAGTTACACACAACGGCTGAAAATCGGTCCTGAGGGTTCGTTTCCTCTTTTTTTTTTTTTTCCTCTGAGCTGTACCAATAGGCTGCAGGATGAGCAAAGACAGCTCTTTGTATTAGTGAGCAATATTTGATTCCTCATCTGCCCAGATACGCTGGGCCTACAGGATGAAGCAACTCTTTCCAAGTTGGCTCCCACTCTTGAACACATCATGAAAGCACTGGCAGAACAGAACTTCTGGGGATCTCACATCCAGCCTTCCACTTAAAACAGGACTATCACCAACACTAAGTAAGGGAAATCATGTTTTTTGAGCTGTCTTGAAAGTCTCCAAGGATGAAGACATTACAACATTCACAGGTAAATTTTTCTTTATAAATCAGCAGTCAACACCTGTCAAAACCAAGGCCAAAAAACTGCCCACTGCTGAAAGTCATTAGACTCACTCCAGATAAAGCTAATGTGGGGAGTCCAATACCTTATTTTGGTTTTGCTATAAGAAAAAAGCATTTAGCCTTGCCTAACGTTCCTCCAGGGTTATGGAAAACAAGGCCATTATTTGAACATGTGAGATTTTCAGCAATGCTGTTTTACTGCAGCTGAATTTGCTGCATTTGAGTCTCTAAACCTCAGCTTTTCTTTGTGTTTGCTCAGTCCCACTTGTTGGCATCACTTGAGGTACAGGTCTGCAAATTACCTACTGCTGCCACTGCATACTGTGTGAGGTTTCTGCGCTGCAATGGAGAACAAGCCTGCCAGGTCCCTGTTTTAGGTTGAAACAGAAATAATTCTTGCTGTTCGTTGTCATGTTTTCCTCCCAGGACATATAAGGTGTCATAGCTCCGACCAGCATTAGGACACAGCTTCGTATTTTGCCAGCTGGGTGGAGGACAGCTGTCTAACTTCCTTATTAGTCTGGAGAAGGTATCTGACTGTCCATGGCGCTTGCTGCGTTTCACCAAGACATCGAGGAAGGACAAACTCAGAAAAGTGACCCTGACTTGGCCCACCAAATCCAAAAAGTCTTCCTCCCTCGTTGCTGGGTCCTCCATTATCCACCTCATAATACTGTCAAAAACCACATCTTCTCGAGGAACAAATAGCTCATCACTTTTTAGGAAGTGCATCAACATTTCTTTGGGCAGTGCCTTAAATTCTTCCTGACACATCACATCCCCCCAGTGGGTGAGAGCCACATTCATAGCAGATGCATGCAGCTCTACAAAGGCAAATTGCTGTGAGTAGGTCATCAGGCCCAGGCAGTTGGAAACATGCAGCTCTCTCTCCAGAAATTTCTCACACAACAGTTTCACCCTGTCAAACTGAAAAAAATCAGCTGTTTCCAGTAAGCTGATCACATTTTCTTGACCTATAAGTACTTGGGCTGTGCGAGTAAACTCAAGAAGTGCCTGAAAAGGCGCTGCATCGATCCCTCTGATCACTATATGGTGTTCAGTGCTCTCTCTTGCACCCCCAAAAAACATTGCTTCAAAGTAACGGCTGTGTAGTGAAAGTGCCCTTCGGCTGACCTGAAAGAGTCTCTCTCCGACCTCAAGAACTGTGTCTGTAATCATTTCTGCCTGAGGTCCCAGCTCTTCCGCTTCTTGCGTGGACTCCATGTCTGTTGACTGCTGACCAGTTAAATTTAACTCCGTCCTTACTCAGTCTTTACTCATGTGAGGTCTCTGGAAACATTATCCGCCTAGCTCTAGGATAAATACAAGATAAGCCAACCTCGGCCTAAAAATAGAATGTTTTCCACCCTCCTGCTTTGCTTTTTAGCCTCTCCCGCTGCTTTCAGAGTGGCAATAGCAGGAAAGCCGTTTAACAACAAAGTTGTAGATTTAATTGCCACCCACCTTAGCTAGGCAATAAGGAAGTCAATTGGGGGAGCTGTTCTCCAAGCAAAAAGCCTAGACTAGGAAGATAAGAGGTAAAAACCACCAAAACCTTCCCAAGCACTGACTACATCTAATGAAGATATAGATTAACATTGAACCTGCTGGGGAAAAGAAAAAAAAATTACAATACTTTTTCTTTCTGAAAAAGAAAATATTACAAAAGCTTAAGACTTTCCAAGAAAAACAACTTTCCCAAAGGCAGATCCTTCACCAATTTAACTGTGATATCAAATGCCAGATTGCTTGCAGTATTTGTTAAATATTTAGCTGTAAGTTTCAATACGACGTGGGGGGAAGGAATGAGCCCCCATGCAAATACCAAAGGCAGCCACATACCTAGCCAGCCTCAAACTCAATGCACTAAATCAACAGTCAGCATGAGCAACGGATCGCTCACTGATTTCACACTGTGGATTTCCCAAAGCATTTAGACCAAGCTGTTAAGTGGAGGGATTTGCACGGTGACTTTGAACTAGGGTTACTTACCCTAGTGGTTTTCAACAAACAGAAGAGTGTTCCATGGATCTAGTACACCTATTTCTCTCTGCAGGTGAGCAGAGGGAGGTACCGATCTCTCCCCCCTGGTAACCAACGATAGAACAAGGGAAGGGCACAAAGCTGCACCAGGGGAGATTCAGACTGGATCTAAGAAAAATCTTTACTGCAAGGGTGGTCAAACACTGAAATAGGCTTCCTTAGAGAAGCTGGTGATGTCCCATGCCTGTCAGTGTTCAAGAGGCACTTGGACAATGCCCTCAATGTGCTTTAACTTTTGGTTAGCCCTGAATAGGTCAGGCAGTTGGACTAGATGATCTCTGAAGGTCCCTTCCAACAGGACAATTCTAAGTTTTTCAGCATTACAAAAACATGTCGGAAGGAGCATGACTCTACAGACAGCTATGGAAAACACTTGAAGAATTAACCCCTAGGAGCTGAAAATCCAGAAGCACTCATTTACACAGGGTCATATGTCACACAAGACAAATGGTCCCTACTGTCATAGCTCCCTGGACAAGTCTGATACACTGAACTTGAGTCAACTTCCTTCAGGTTCCCAGTCATTTTAGAGTTGACCCAGGAAAAGCCATGAACTTTTGGCAACATGGCAGTTGCCAAAATGAACAGCCAAGACAGCCTGTCCTTGACATGCTTTCTCAGAGATGTCCAGGAACAAGACTGCTGCTGCCACCAAAACCCTTCACTCAGCTCCAACCTCCTTGTAAAGGGTCCTCAGGAAACAGAAGGTAGCAGAAGCATGTTGCCTCCAGGCTACAGTGCAGATGTCCTCTACAAGGGAGTCTAAAACGCCGAACAAATGCAAAAGTATTCAGATAAGGGACCTGATGCTATCAGTCATTTTTCATCGCTTTCCTGCCTTAGTATGGAGCATCCTTCAGGTTTAAAAATGCGGAGAAGCTGCAGTGGCAGATGTAGACCATTTTTTCAAACAGACAGACATTTAGAAACAAGTTAATTTGTTTTTATTCACTCACAAGTCCTCAAATCTTGCTATTTGAAGTATAAAAGAAATAAAGTGTTTACTTACAAATCAAATTATTATAGCCATCCCTCGTGGTTCTGCTTGTTATATAAAAAAAATCAGCAGTATTTCCAGACACTGCCTACAACTGAACATGCTTCCTCTAAAATTCCAACTATCAAACAGACACTTCCATAAGGTTCACATCAATCAGCTGAGACACGATAATCATGTGACAAGTTAGTCCAATCTTCCTGAAAAAGTGTGGGAGCCTTCCAATTACACAGATCACAGCCCAAAAGATCTGCAACAAGTGCTGGAAAAGATCTTCTTCGCCATGTATAGGTGATAAGGTACCATATGATGAAAGCACTTCTCCTGCATGCACTGGAACAAGCAGGAAAGAGACCAAATTCTAAAGAAGAAAGCCTAAAACACAAGATGCTTCCCAGCTGAGTCCTGAAAACTAAGAGGAATAAAAACATGTTCTAATCTATTTAGATTCATTTAGTTTAAAAAACAGTTGTAATGTATTTAAAAATGCACAACATATAAACAATATTTGGGGCATTCTTTACTGATTTTAATGTGGTTGTTTCAAAATTCACAATGTCAAGAGGATTTCTAACAATTCCTAGATATCAGATTCTCTCCTGTCAGCTCTAAACAATGTAGAGCTTCACATTTATTTGAAAAAAAAATAATCAGAACTTTCTTCTTGCACACCACACCCTATCCTGCACTTCTTATGGAAAACCACGAAAATAAAAGCTGTTTTTCACGTAAACACATGTTCAAACTCCTCCCACAAATCAGGGAGCTTCACACACACTGATAGTTTCCTCCATGATTTGTACCCCTGAAGTCTTCAGAGATAGCACAATGCCATTAGCCATCTTGCTGCTGAATGAAAGGGTTTGGAATTGCTTCCATGCCATCCTGCGGACAAATCAGAACCACAGAAGTCCCTCTGCAGACCACAAGTCCCAGCTGACGCGTGTCTTCTGTTAATTTGTATTGATCATCTGGGTCTGAAAAAGAGATCCATAGTTACATGGCAACATAAGGAAGACAAACCAAATTCCATCAACTTCAGGAAGCACACAAGACTAAAGAAATAATGTAGTAACGTCTGACATTTTCAGCACATTATTGTTTTATTAGTTTTCAAAGCAGCAAATTTATCTTTTAACAAATTCAAAGGCCCTTTAATTCACCTAACCAAAAGCACAGATACAAATGATAAAAAAAAAGAAGATCCTGATTGCATTTCAGATGACCTTATAGACAAACACTGAGGGGAGACCTCATGGTGGCCTACAGCTTCCTCATGACAGGGACTGGAGGGGCGCCAGGACCTGAGGAACAGCATAAAGCTGCCTCAGGGGCAGGGGTCAGGTTGGGTATTAGGAAAAGGTTCTTCACTGAGAGGTTGGTCAGGCACTAGAACAGGATCCCTGGAGAAGTGGTCACAGTTTTAAGCCTGCTGGAGTTCAAGAAGGTTTGGACAACGCTCCTAGATATATGGTTTGATTTTTAGGCTGTCCTGTCTAGAGCCAGGAGGTGGATTTGGTGAACCCTGTGGGTCCCTTCCAACTCAGGATATTCTATAACTCCATGAAAAAAATCACAGCTCTATTAGCTCTAAGAAGCTATCGAAGGCTTTAATTCCATGGGAATGCAGAGAGTACATTTACAATACAGTTTATAAGACTGTAAAATACTAATTCTTGCTGAAAAAAATGCTTTTCATGCTTTGTGCAAGACTGGCAACCCTCCAGGTCAAAGGCAATTGCCTATCTGAAGAGGAACTCTTCTTCATTCCAGCTTTAGAGGACAGGAGTACCAAATGAGGTATACAGGAGCTCAAGCAAAGACTAACAAGAATGCTCTGCAACAGAGAATGTGCTTAACCTGTGTTATTTCATCCATTCATGCTTCATTCCTGTCAACAAGTCTCTGTTCATGTGATGTCAACCTGCAATTTCTGGTTATTCACCCACAGAGCTGTAAGTTTTCTGTTAAGCAAATCATTGTCGGGGGGAAGGTGCTTTACAGAGACAGCGTATGACTTACCTCTCATGTATTCAATGGTACCATCAAGCACAAGGTTCAGTAGAGGGTCAAATCCTTTCAAGACACCACTTGCTATTAAAAACCACGCACAAAAGAATGATTAGAGACCAGAATCAGGAATACAGAAACACAGGATTGTGCATAGGACACACAGTTCTCCAGTTACATTCTCTCCTTCAAGCAAGGCAATCAGAAAAGTGATAGAGATATTAAACAGCACACTTAATTAAAATGCAAATGTATGAGAACCCAGCCAGGGTCATGTTCCAGTTTTTTCAACCAATTCCAGTAGTATTAATGCCTTAAAAAACATCTTGAGTTTTCAGCCAATTTCACGAGTGTTTTAAGAATATCTCAGCATAACAAATCAATACAAAGTCGCTACACAAAATAAAGACCCCTTACAGAAGGGTAATGTCAAAAATGAGGCTAAACTTTATATTTTTATTCAGACAATCCATTTTCTAGGGGTCCTTCTGGAATGTAATCTTTCAGCATAAGCACTAGCTTTATAGGAATGCAGTGCAGACAATGGCTCTATTCTAAAACAGAACACAGCTCTTCCAGGCTGGGCACTAAAGAAATTGCAGGACTACACAGAGAGATCTCTCATGTTGAAAAATACTTGGTTACCAACACTACTATCATTGCTACCAACCCAAACCAAGGAACAGACTCCTATATCCGAGATGTTATATAAAGATCATAAAGGTAATGGTATGATTTTTCTGAGAAGAAAATCTAAACCAAGATTCAACAGGATTATAAATTGTTCAAAAACTACCAAAAAATCACCCCCTTCTTAACAGTACTTCCAAAACTCTGTAAGCATCAGGGCCCACTACACTTTTAAATGAGATTTTTAAAAGCAAACAGAGCTCGCTTCGCAAAGCTCATGTCCAGCACCTCCCACACAGCACTTAGTTAGCTTTCAGACAAACAGGGGGCCTGCAGGTGGCACTATCAGCTGCTCGAGGATGGATAGCTGTAAATACGACAGAGGAGCAAGTAATGAAGGAAGCATAACTGCTTTGGAAGTGATGGAGAGACATGGAAATACATTGAAACAGTCTAAGAACTTTAGGCTCGTTTTAGCAAGCTAAGAGATGAGAGGGAAGACAGGTGTATGAATCATAACACCTAAGAACGTTTCTTTACTGCTTTAAGAGCACGCTTGAAGTGTGAAGAATCAGGAAGAAGAAACAAGACAACTAACAGAAGATGAAAAAAGGTGCACAGATGAAATAGAGATAAAACCGCAGCCATGGGATTAACAGGAAGGTTAACGGAGACAAGCTTTGCACCAATAAACAGCGAACTATAATGAATGAAGGCACCCGTTATGCATCGCCTTTTCTTGAAGGAAAGCAGCAAAGAAGACGACGACCCCAGGAGAAAGAGAAGCGCATGCAGGCCGTGAGGAGACGCCAAGGCGCACGGAGGAGCTCACGCTGGGGGCACCCGCGTCTGGACCCAGCCCGGTGCCGGCTCACCTTCTCTCCCACCTTGAAACTTCACCCGGATCGTTTTGTCGATGTACTTGGAGAGATCCAAGATGCTCTCCTTCTTCTTCTTCTCCTTATCCTAAGGGAAAGGAGCGAAGGCGAAGCTGGATTAAAGAGGAGCCTCCCCCAGCCCGCCCACCCTCCCGGCTCCTTAGTTAGACGCTTTTTACACGACCCTCTTTAAAGCACCGCTACGGAAATCACCCCGAGGCAGCTACGGACGAACGCGGAGCGAGGGGACCGGCTGCCCAGCGCGGCCTCAGAGCCCTCCGCCGGGAGCGCGGCGCCCCCCGGGGGCGGCGAAGCCCCCTCCTCACCGCCATCTTGCCCGCGCCGCCACCGCCGCCGCCGCCACCCCCGCCGACGTTCGCCATTTCATTTGCCGCCGCCAGAAGTGACGTCGCCTCCCGGGTAAACACCCATTGGCTTTCCCGTCGCGCGGGGCGGGACTTCCGGTCAGGGTTGCTAGGTAACCGGTGCGGAAGGGGCCCGGCCTGGCCCGGGCGGAAACAAAAGCGGGCGGCGGCGCGGCGGGGCCGGGATGGCGGCGCGGCGGGCCCGGCTCCAGGCCCGGCTTCTCCTTCTCTTTCTGCCTCAGGTGAGCGATCGGTGCCGGCCCTGAGAGCGCCTTGTGCTCTCCCTGTTGCTGGGGGTGCCCTGCTGGTGGGATAGGGGCAGCTGCTGGATAACGGGAAGGGGCCGCGGCCGCAGCCCCCCTCGCCTCCCCGTCTGTGGTGTGTGTTCTTCGTGACCGATCAGCATTTGTGCGTTATTACGTTGTGCCGCGGTTGTCAGCGTGTTCTTTATCGTTCTTAAAGCGTGGTAGCTTTGGTCAGCTGGAGCCTTCTGTAGGCAGCCCCTTGGGAACAGCACGCGGGGCTGCAGGTGGGTTTGGGGCTGGGGTCTCCGCAGCAGGGGTGGCTTTTGGCGTTGGGGCCGTCCCAGCCGGTGCATCTCTGAGAAATCAGCTAGGGTAGAACAAAGGAGGCTTCTGCTGAACCCATAGATTGCTTTGATTCCTGCATTCTTGTTCTGTACTACTACGTTTTGTGGGACAAACTTTCCCAGGTCTTACAAACACGTGTGACAAGTCGTGCAAGTAATTCTGATGCAGGAGAGAATGGGTTTTTGGTATTGTGTTGTGACACAGTACGTAGTTTGTGTATTTTAAGCTCAGCTGTTCTGCATTCTGAAAGTACTAGTAAGATATCTTACCCTCTTACAGGTACTCTGTAGTGCACTATGTTTTCTTGGATCTTACAGGTGCAATATCTTAATATGATGGTTTAATTTTTTCCTCTTCCCTGTCTCCTGACTGTTTCCTTCCAAGTGGTCTTCAGTCACAGAATGAGCTAATTACCAGTTAACATACTTTTTTCTTACCTCTACATAATCCATTCTCTTCCTTGTTTTCCACCTGCCTTGGGCGTTTTGCAGTGTTCTAATAATGCTTCAAATGTATTGGTAGTGCCAACATGAGACCCACAGATTAATAAGAATGGGTTGAGGTCTGGCATGGAGTTCACCATCACCTTTGAAAAAGTGACCCCTGTCACTTACCTACTGTAAGCTACTAATGTTTCAGCAGTCTAAGCTGGCTCATTCAAAAACTATTTAAAGAGCTCTGATTTTTGCAGTGCTTTACATCTTTGTACTTGGCTGTAGGAGTTTTAGCTAGTACCTCGTCCTCAGCTTGAGGCAGAGTGCTGTGATGCATTTGTCCTGACGTGATGCACAAGTGAGTGGACTAAAGTGAGTACAAGTGACTGATGGATGGGGTTATTGCAAGGGGACAAAGCTGACAGCTCCTACAATGAGTTGTGTATTTGCTGTGTGTTAGTTCTACTCATCATATATTTACACAGACCAAGATATAACCGTATATTTATACAGACCAAGGCACTGCCTGTGATGTAACTCTATGAACCAGTGTCCCTAAGGCAAGGACAAGGTAATAACTTGCTGTTCCTGTACCATGGTGTGCCTTGTTCTTTTCTGCTACCATTACTAGATTATGCTAGAAGCTGTATTGTTGGAGTGACAGATTTAATCCTCCAGAAGTTTTGTTTTTCTTAGTTTTGATTATTTCAGTGACCTGACTCAAGCCTAGCTCCTCAGGCTGTCATGCTGGCAGAACTGCGAAGCCTGTGAAATCAGAGGGGGGTCGTGAGTAAGTCCTGCCTTCTCCTCTAGATTCTGCTGTACAAATTTATAGCCCTGTCTTGTAAAACAACCTCTATATGTACATCCAGAGTCGTGTGACCTCCTCATAGTATAATGTGCCTCTTTCAATATTGCCTTAAACTTGCACCATGTAATGTACTCCCTTAAAGTTATACATACGGTATTTTCCTGCTGTGACTCTTTCTTCCTTCTGTGGAAGAACAAAGAGATAAAGGTGTATGGGGTGCCCAGGTGAGTCTGGAGACATGGCAGGGAAGAGCAAACAGTAAGAATGAGCCCGTAGGTTGGCTCAGTTGCTCACGTTGCAGTTTCTTGAGAAACTTGGTGAGCTGAGTTCCTCTTCTCCACCTTCTTCCATTGTTTAACTTAAAGGCCCTGGTGCTCGTCGGCAAGCTGCGTTAGTTCACCGACATGGCAGAAAGTAACTGGGCAAAAACTGGGGAGCGGTCTGCTCTTTTAATGTCTTAAATAGACCACGTAAGGCTCTGAGGTTCAGAGCAAACAAGTGTGCTCTTCTAGTGCCACAAACAAATAGATTGGCTCCACTGCCTCTTAAGCTGTGCCCTCAGACTTGATGCTTCTGCTGTGTGAGAACCTTTACCTCGTTTTGCAGCTTTCTGTTGTTAACTGTCCTGATTGTAGGACAGGCTTCAGAAAGCCACGATTCTAGCAGGTTGCCATCTTTGCAGAAATCTTGCTTGTGTGGCTATCTGGATGTCTGATTGTTCTGTTACCATACAAATATTCTTTATTTATATATGGAAAATGGATAATTCCCTACTTAATCGGGAGGAGTTACTTCTATTTGAGGCTAAGAAGCCTATTGCATTTTAAGCTTGTCATAGTCTTCCAAATCATATGTACTGTATGAAGCAAGAATCATAAAAACAATTTATCATACCAGCTGTTATTTTTTTTTCCTGCAGACTTTGAAAAAGTCTGGGCTTGATAGTCAAACTCTTGGAAGAGAGCCTTTTGGGGTTGTGGGAAGGTTGTGCAGGACCTGCACAGGAGATTGTTTCCTCATAGGTTAATCCAGGATCTAGAGTGATCTCTAGGAACTGTGAACAGTAACAAAGGTTGCTGCTGTCACAGTGCATCAACTTCACTGCTTTGAACTTACTCCGGCAATGTGATGCCTAGTGATAGAAACAAAAACAAAACTGGAAGCATCAAAGCCCTACAGTGCTGGAAAAAAAAAAAAAGAAACTCTCATGCCCATGACTCTCCTTAGTTGGGAGAGAATGAGAACAGGATTGAAGTGGTTGTTAACAGACTTCACAACTATGCTTTGATGCTAAGTGATAATTGCATTGTAAAAATGTTTGTTAATCCCTGTTTATTTCTGTCCTCCATGGACAATCTGTGACTCCTTACACCTTCTGCTTTCAGCCCTGATTGTATTCCATTTAATTCCCCTCATCCTTGATTTTACTTGGTTTTTGGCACACAAGTGCACAGCTTTCTGAAGTGTTTTGAGTGCTTCACAATGGGAACCTTTTACTCTCCTAGTATTTCTTTTAAGAACCATTGAGTTGCTTGCTCAGGAAGCCTAATTGCATATTGCTGTCTTCAGTGTGCCACTTGGGGATTCTTACCAAGTTTCAGTAATGGCCGTATAAATGGAAATGGAGCAACACACCCTATACCTATTCTCTCCTCTTAAAGACGTGTAGTTTCTGTTATAAATGCCAGATCTTTAACTGTACAGGTTGATGGTTGTCCAAATGCATAAAGCCGTCCTGCCGCAGGTAGCTAGCACCTGCACAACTGCCTGAAGCAGTTGGAGGCAGCTGTGTGTGTAATACTCAACACTGAGCTGTCTGGGTTTTGGATGTGATCGTGTAAGCATTGCTCAGCAGTACCTAAAACACTGGTGTGTTATCAGAATTATTCTCATCCTAAATCCAAAGCAAAGCACATACCAGCTGCTAGGAAGAAAAGTAACAAAGTCAAGGACTTTCCAGCTTCTAATGCTGTCCTGGCAGTGAGAGGACTGAAGGTGCACAAGAAGCTGGAAGGGGACACAACCAGGAGAGCTGATCCAGCCTGGCCAGAGGGATATCCTATGCCACATGTCATCAGGCTCAGCAATAAAACTGGGGAGATTTGGCCAGAGGAGGGATGCTGCTGCTCAGGGACTGGCTGGGCATTGGTGAGCAATCATGTTGTGCACCACTTGTTCTTTTTATATATTTTTTTTATTCTTCTTATTACTTAGTATTTTCCCTTCCTTTTCTGTCCTATTAAACTGCCCTTGTCTCAGCCCATGAGTTTTACCTTTTTCTGCTTCACTTTCCCATCCCACGGGGGGGGGGGGGGGGGGGGAACAGCACACGACATGACACAAATGTCTGTGTGGCGTTGAGCTACCTTCTGGGTTAAACCACAGCAGTCCTTTTTAAACCCAGACAGCTTCTGTAACAACAAGAAGGAAGCACTCTTGTTCTGGCCTTCTCTGTATTTATGTTAGGGTCTCTGTGGCACGTTACTCCTGCAAGTCAAGTTCAAGATGACGACGACTGCAGGCCATTATTTAGCAATGTGTCCTTTTGTTGAAATAGAAGTGGTTCAGGTGCTGTGGTTAGATAGCTCAGATATGAGCTCAAGAAGCACACCGTGACAAATAGGTATTTATTTTTCTTGTTGATTTTGCTAAATACATTTTTTTTTTCCCACTACCATTCTGCATGGTGGTATGTCCCTTCCCAAAGCAGCTGTATCTTGAAACTTGCACTTTGGTCAAGGGGCCTTAATCAGCTCTGAAATAAGCAGTGTAGCCCGCTATGCCCAGCACACTTCAGGACAAACCTGGTAGATTTTAGAGAACCAGATGAACGCTAATACCGGAAAACAAAGTTGCTGCGGTTGTCTTTTGTCATTGTGTTTCTCAGCAGCTGGAGAAACAAATGTGTAAGATGTATTTGTACAAGTGTATCATTATCAAACCATTAACCTGTTTAACATATGAATGTTAAAATGAGATGTAACAGGCTCATCTGTCAACACCGTTCTATCTAAAACTGTTAGGCACTAAGCCAGTACAGCAGTGTGGTTAAGGGTTGGTGTGTTGTGTTTCTCTGGTAATCTCAAAATCTTTCAATTCACCCAAGTTTAATAGAGAAGGAGTCTTCCAAATGGCACTTGTGCTTCAGATGGCAAGGCAGGTTTTAGGGTATCTACGTAGGAGAGGAATCCTGTAAATATACAGGCTGCTGGAAGAGCTCTGCTTGTAGAGTGCTGGACAGGAAAAATAGCCAAGGAAGAATAGGAACAGAGGAGCTGGCTCTTTGGGTAGGGGATAGGAGGACATGAAGGCAGTTGGTGGAAAGATTGGCTTTGAGTTGTTCAGCACAGGGCTATAAAAGCACTGCTAAGCTGGATTAAGGGAGAGAGCATCTCTCTAGCTTTCTTCCTTCTGTCATGCTGGCTTTTGGGTTTTGTCTTGCCAGTCATTCTTCCTGCTCTGCATCTGCACTTTACATGAAACCCCTGAGGAGCTGCATTTTAGGTCTGTGATCAGAACAGTGTAGGTGTTAGCTGTTGCTTATCGGCTCTTGCACAGTGTTAAGACCTTTGCTGTTTGTTACCCTCCTGCATCCCTGGCAACTAGGCTGAGGGTGGGCAAGAGGCTCAGAGGGAATGCAGCTGGGACAGCTGAGCCGAGCTGGCTGAAGGGATGTTCCATGCCATACAGCTTCGTGTTTAGCAGTAAAACTTGGGAGAGAGTTTTTTCCAAAGCAGCTGCTGCTCAGGGACTGTCTGGGCTTTGGTCTGCTGGTAGTGAGTGATGAGTGACTGCTTTTGCATCACTTGTCTTTGTTGGTGTTTTTGGTTGTGTTTTTTTCCCCCCTTTTTATCCTCTGCTTATTAAACTGTATTTATCTTGACCTGCCTTTTTTTTTCTCACTTTTCCCCTCATTCTCTCCCCCATGCTGCAGGGGGAAAGTGAACAATCAGTTGGGTAGGGGCTTGGCTGCCAGCTGAGGTCAGCCCACCACCGCTATGTGATAGGAAGTCAACCCCATGCTTTTGCTTCAGGACCATTAAGAGTTTGCCCAAGCAGTGCAGTGTCAACATACGTAATCTTTTTATAATCTTTTTATAGTCTATTACCAGGCAGCACTACTTCACAGTCCTATTGCAGAGAAACTTAAGTGCTTGAAGGTCTGAAGCAGTAGTTAAAAATCAAGACTTTCCATCTTCAAAAAGAGGCATTGATCTGGTCTGGACTTGTGCATTTGAATTAAAAAAAAAAAGTGAATTGTTCAGAAAGCAGGACAAAAAGTCTTTTGAATGTGAACTAAGCATTTAAAGATTTTCTACAGGGACTGCAATCTGCAGTGGTCAGATCTTGGCTAGTCCATAAGCCAAGTCCAAAAGTCCAACTTTTCCTTGAACACCCCCAGTGACAGTGACTCCACCACCTCCCAGGGCAACCGTCCCAATGTTTGACTGCTCTTTCTGAGAAGAAATGTCTCCTAATTTATAACCTATACCTCCCCTGGTGCAACTTGAGGTCATTCCCTCTGGTCCTATCACTAGTTATCTGTGAGAAGAGGCCAACACCCAGCTCCCCACACCTTCCTTTCATTGAAGGTCAGCGTGACATGAAGTGGCACAGAAGGAAGAGGGAGAGGAACAGAACTGGTGGTGGGATTGTTTTTAAAACCATATTCAGTGAGGCTTCATTTGATTCTTTGACCAGTTCCTGTGTAGGAGGGAATCTGCCTTATGTATCTGAATTCTTTGAAGTATGATGGAAACGGTAACGAATTCCACTGTATTCCCTGCACAGACCTGGAAACTTTGTAGAATCTTCTGTTTTTCTTTTAATTAAAAAGCAGACTAGTTGACAGCAAGTTATGCCCATTACTTGTGCTGTTTCTTGCGACCCAAACTTCTTGTATTGAATTTTGTTATATTTTCAGGTGTACTGTGAGTATGGAATGGTACATGTCCTTTCAGAGAAGGGGAGCAGCAAAGGAAAAGACTACTGTATCCTCTTCAACTCGCAGTGGGCCCATTTGCCACATGATCTGGCTAAAGCTGTAAGTACCTAGCTAAGTAATAACAAAAAAGTGTATTCAAAAATGCCGTTTTTTATAGGGGAAACTTCTAATTCCTATCTTGGATTTAGTAGAATCTGAAACACCTGATTTGCTTGCTGTGCTTTGAAAAATATTTTTGATCTGTTAAGATCTCCATAGACAGTGCTGGTGGTACTCCTTTCCAAGCAGCACGCAGAGAGTAACAACTATTTCAGGTTCAAGATGAAAAAAATCTTTCTTTTGCACGTCATGATCAATTAAATTAGAATAGAACTTGCTTGTGGCTGGAAAGAAGTTTTTGTGTCAACGTGATACAAAAGATACTGCATGACCGTCCTGATATCCTGAAAGATGGCTTGTAGTGCTTCCTCAGTAAGTTCATAGTTCTGTTAAGTTTAGGAATAAATAATTCCAAACTGTCACGTGTGTTCTGTGTTATCTGGAGCTGTGTAAGCTGATGGCATGTTTTTTCCCCACTCATTGGTGATAGGTGGCCACCTATCATGACTTCACTCATGAGACCCTCTCTGTTTACAAGCAAAAAATTTGGGAGGGCGCCGTTCCTAGTCAGCTCCTTTAGTACCTGTGCCAAGAAGTTACCATGCACGTGCTTTTCAGGTTTCCTGGATCTGTTGTATCACCTGTGTGGTATTCCCAGTTAACATCTGGCAAGTTGGAGTCCTCCTTAATGACAAAGGCAGTTAGAGACATCCCTTAGTTCCTTATAGAATCATCGGTGTCATCCTGGCAGGCTGGTCTCTAGTAGACTCTCGCAATGACATCTGCTCAGTTTGCTTTTCCCTTAAGCCTTACTAAGAGGCCCTCAGCTGTGTTGCCATCAACTTAGAAGCTCTGTACAATCCTCCCCCTCTGTTACAGAGCCACCCCCCTACCTCGCGTGCTCTGCCTACAGAGAGAACAACACAGTTGCTTCTCTGAGAATACTGTCACTTTATTACTTGTAAATTCCAAATTGTCTTTTAGAAACCCTGTGCTTTTTTGGTCTTGATTTTAAATATCTATATATTTTTACATATAGATACATAAAATTAAAAAGAAATATTTTTCTTCTCAGTCACTCTTGCAGCTGCAGGATCAGACAGCATCTGTTTTGTGTTCTCCTTCTGATGTACCTGATGGGGGATTTAATAATCAAATCCCTATGGTGATGCGAGGGAATTGCACCTTCTATGAGAAAGTGAGGCTCGCTCAGATAAATGGAGCTCGTGGGCTGCTGATTGTTAGCAGAGAGAGGCTGGTGAGTCTATTTCTGTCTTTCTAGATTACTGATGCTCCTCTAGTGTTAGATACTGTCTTATTTTCAGTGCTTATTGCTGGTATTTGATGCTCCTCTTTAAATACACACACGTATATTATTTATGTTTATTTTATGCCTCTTTCTGCCTTGCCTAGCCATGTGTGAAAATAATACAGCTGAAGGAAAATATTAATTAAGAGGATGTACAAATATAAGCGGACAGAATGCTTCATAGAGCCTCTGTAACATGAAGTCAAGGGCTCAGAATTTTCCTCACATCATATGAAATACTGGAATCAAAAAGATGCCAAGCCATTCTATGATTCTTGACTTCTCTGGGTGTCTTTACATACTGAGCCACTAACTTCAGAGAACTGCTAATGATTTCAGGATCTCTTTCTGAGTGGTAACCACCAATTCAGAGTTTAGGAACATACTGGCATAGTTTATATTACTTTTTCCAAGTTGCATTACTTTATACTTGTGCTAAAGTGAATTATTTTTCCACTCATCTTTTTCCACTCATTCAGTTTGGTGAGGTCTTCAGGATTGGTATGGTATTTGACTGCCTGGATTCGTATCATCTGCAGAATTGGAGATTTTACTCCACCTTCCTTTTTCACCCCTAACAATGAAAATGTTGAATAAAAACAGTCTGAGCACCAGTCTCTTCTCCCTGAGATGAGAGGATTAAGTCCTAATCTTTTGCTTCCTGTTTTTTAAATAAAAAATTTTTAGTCTATGGAATGACCTTTCCAACCCAAGAAGTTTCTTAGTAACTTTTTTAGACCTTGGTGTATGCGAGGTTGTTTCTCACTCCTCTGTCTCCCAGCTGCTATTACAAAGCAGTATTTTCCCTTTCTGTGATGTGCTCTCCCAGAGGCACAACCAGCATCACTCATGGCTTGGCTCTGGCCAGCAGTGGGTCCCTTTTGGAGCCAACTGGAACTGGGTCTGATCTGACCTGGGGCAGCTGCTGGGCTCTCAACCAAGCCCTTGACACGTGGACCCAGTACAGCATCTTTATAGTTGGTTTAAGATTTTTGATAAGGTATTAGCAGTATTTTTTTCTGTTTTGTGTCATTTTGGGTTATTTCTTCTGTGGTTTGCCTGTGTTAATTTTCCAAATTAAAAAGAAACAAAACTTTAACCCTTTTGATGTAGTAGAAGTCTTTGCAGAAATGAATATATTCTTGCCTGATCTGAACTGTCTTTCAGGTTCCTCCTGGGGGTAACAGGAGTCAGTATGAAGAGATTGATATTCCTGTTGCTCTGCTGAGCTATTCTGATATGTTAGATATTGGCAAGGTAAGCTCAACACTAAATATTCTATTTCACACCATCTCAAGTGAGTCATTAGTCAACAGTATGTGAAGCTCATCTTAGGAGCTTTGGATCTGTAGAGAGTTATACTCACAAAGACTGTTAGATTATGTTCTATCATGTTACGTTTTATGAAGTGTCCATCCTGTACTTATTTTGGGGAGCCTTGCTTTGTAATAGTCCTAATCTGGTAGTGTACTTTGAATACCTGTTGGCAGCGGGAACACATCATCTTGGTTCACTTCAGCAGGAAGGAATTCAGCCATGTGTGATCAGGAAGCTAACTTCACAAGTATGTTACTGGTGTAAAAGAAAACAGGCGTGTAGATTTTCATATGCTATAAGCTCTTTCACCACTGTAGTATCATTATCTCTGGATCTTCTCTTGAACTGAGGCAGTAGAGAAAGGCCTGATTGTGCCAAGGCAGTTCTGCAGAAGCAGAACTGCAGACGTCTGTAGTACTTCTAGATCACAGAGAAAGATGTCTCATTAAATTGTGTTTATATTTGGAATGTCTGAAGGTGTTCTTTGCATTCCCTTGACATACAGCCTGTATTTTTTTATCTTTTTTAAATACCTTTGCTGGGAAAAAGTAATATCAAAAACAAATTTGGGAGACTTAAAGAACAGGGTGGTTCTGACTGAAGACTGATCACCAAGTTCCTTAGAATTTGTGCTTGCCTCTGCAGAGTTTCGGCAGGTCAGTGAAAGGGGCGATGTATGCACCAAATGAGCCTGTGCTAGACTATAACATGGTGATTATATTTGTCATGGCCGTGGGGACTGTTGCAATTGGAGGCTACTGGGCAGGCAGCAGAGATGTGAAAAAGTGAGTATGGGGAATATAATATGCAAGATTTCTTCTTGTGCTTTTGATGGGGGCGGGACAGAACCATGGTGGTGTTAACCTCTAAAGACAATCTGGTAGCTGTGCAGCTGAGGATTGGAGACTCTGTATAACTGGAGTGAGAAGATGCTAGTGTGATATCTGAGAGCCCTTGAGCCTGGTGTATAATTTTCATGTACAGTATTTGAGTGTTTTTCCTTTTCTCAAGAAGCCAAGCGTTTGAAAAACTTGAAAGGGAAATTGGATTGGAATAGGCTATTTGGGCTTTTATAAGAGTCATCTTTAAAGGTCTTTTATGAAAATTATAGCAATTGATTTCACTAGTATAGTGTAAAACTGATTAGATGGTAAATGAATGAAAAATAGTACTCTCGTTATAATAATTTAGTGATTACTATTACATCAGGCTATCCTGGTGTTCATACATCCATGTAAAATGTTGAATTCCACTGACTTGACTGGAAATCCATGCAGATATTGGTGTAGTGTCATCTCTTTCCAAGCCTATGTAACTCTTACTGAAGTTTCAGTGTCATTTTGTTGCAGAAGTAATGGTCTGATTATAGCCATATTACTCTTTCAGGCGATACATGAAGCACAAACGTGATGATGGGGCAGAGAAACATGATGATGAAACAGTTGATGTGACTCCAATAATGATCTGTGTATTTGTAGTAATGTGCTGCTCAATGCTGGTCCTCCTTTATTTCTTCTATGACCACTTAGGTACTCTTAAGTTGTATTTCTGTTGATACATCTTCAATACTACTAGGCTGTCATTGCTTCAAGAACAATTCTACTGTAGAAGTGATTATGAAACAGCTGTCTTCTGCCATTTTTTCTCATCACTATGTGATTGAAACCCTTTAAGGAAATCCTCTGGGTAGACCTCTGTGCCTACTTTAGTAAGGTTGGATCTGGTATCCATAGCACTTCTTTTAAATATTAAAATCTGTTAAGCAGATAAAAAGGTGTAAGACGCAAAGTCTTTATTTTTATCAAAGGATTTCTCAAACCTATACTCTCTATTATTACTCAAGTTGATTTTTTAGTTTTATAAGTAGGGAAGCTTCTATTGATTACTTCTTTTTATCAAATTAAAGAAAGAACTTGCAGTCTTAACACCCTGAAACTTCCATCTTCATATTTCTGAGGAAGCTGTGAAAGATGCATACCATCTGTATTAATTCATTTTGTTACTGAGTGATTTTAAGCATTCCTTTACGGCATTCACATGTACTAGTAGTGAGAAGATGAACACTTCACTGTAGATGCTTTGGCTTCTGATTAAAAGCTTACTTTAAAAATATTGGCTAGGAGCCTTTGATCTGTTAAAGTAGCTGTTGCATAAAGTACCTGAGTAAAATGACCTGCAATTAGATATTTAAAGAGCATAAATCTAATCAACAATTAATTTGAAGTCTGTGTTTAATTTTCACTGATGAAATTTAAGCCTTATTCAGGCTTTTTCTTTGAAAGAAAGCGTCTCTTACCTTATCCTTTGTGGACTTACTACTTTTTATTTGTCAGTCTATGTTATCATAGGAATATTCTGCCTGGCTGCCTCAATTGGACTTTACAGTTGCCTCTCTCCTTTTGTAAGAAGATTTCCCTTGGGGAAGTGTAGGTATGTGACAACTTCTAAGTTTTTTAATGGGAAAAAATAAAGTTATAATATAGGTTAATTAAGGGATTTACAAGGTGTTTTCATATTTCAAAATGATTATGAAGGAGGAGGGCAACTACATATATAACTGTACCCATTTGTGTTTCATTTTCAGAATCCCAGACAACAACTTGCCTTATTTTCACAAGCGTCCACAGGTCCGGATGTTGCTGTTGGCGGTATTTTGTATCTCTGTCAGTGTAGTCTGGGGAATCTTCAGAAATGAAGATCAGTAAGTGTATATTTTAGTTTCTCTGCAAGGAGATTGTAATATACGTTATACTTTGTTGTTGTCATCTGTAGAAGCTTAAACCTATCCAGAATCTAGGAGTTAGAGGAAATAAATTAGAGACTTAGGCATAAAATTCATAGTTGATCTTGTACTTCATCTTTGTCCGATTGGTTACAGGAAATTGTCTCTCACTAAGCCTGAATTTATTCCATAAAATTCAGGCTTCACTGGGTCTGGAGTCCCAGCCAATATTCTGATCTCACTGGTTTCACACAGCTTTTCAGAAGGGGTATAGAAGTTTCGGTACAAGTTGTCTAACTTATTTCTTTAGGTGATGGTCCACATGTGAATTTGTTCTGAGAGAACAAGATCTATGACAATTGTCAGATCTTTAGAAAATGATTTACTCATACCAGACAGTTGAGGGGAGCTATGTCCAGTGTTGCTGTGGTACCTAACTTTAACATGTTCATTCTTCTTACCGTCGTATTACCACTTCAGTTAAAAGGATTCTATCACAGATTCCATATTAGAACTGAAATGCTGGCTTTAGTTTCTGCTGATAGTACTGAAGGTGTCTTTCTTGTCTTGAACACCTTTTATTGCCTTTGTGGGGTCTGTTTTCTGTACTAAGGCTTTGGATCACTCACTGACAAAACTCAGAAATCCAGAAAGCATCAACTCTGGAACTTCTTTTAGGGGAATAAGGAACCAGTGTCAAACTGAGAAGTGCAGAAATACTATAGTGCCATTCCATCTTGTGATAATTAGGACTGGGAAACCCATAATCTTCTGCCTCAAAGCTGGACTGGACTTGAGTGTCCTGCACAAAGCTTCATCAGCAGGTACTCAGGTATTGATCAGAGGATCACAGAAGCATAATGTCTCATCTGCATCTAGTCCCTAGCAATTGTAGGGAAACACTGGTGTTCTGTATCTCAAATCCTACTTCTGTTTCATCCTAGCTATCAAGAGTAAAACAAAGCTTTAGTTCTTCTAGACTTAACTTCCAAAAACTTGCCCAGGAAAAATTCTTCCCTTCACTGAGATTCCTAGACAGGAGGCTCTCAGCAGTGTTTTATCCAAGGAAAAGACCACTAGTAGCCTCTGAAAGGACTTGTACATTTTTCTTTCTGTGGATGATTCACACTTCATGTGTTTCCTTTGGAGAGTGTGTCAAGTTGAACCAGTTTCTTTTAAGACTGGCTTGTGAAGAGTTATTCCATCAGGAAGTGTGACAAGTAAGGTAATTCTTAATTACTAGTATTAACCAATAATTAATCTTTTTTTCCATCCTGGTCTTTGTTGGTGACTATACCACCTGCAACCATAGCTGCATTTTTTTATGGTTGCTAAAATGAAAGAGCAGTGCGTATTGTAAATGTGAGAGAGAGAAAAATGTTCTTTTAGAACTGTCACAGGTTTTAGTATAGATAGTTTTATTCTCTATTCACTTATTTCTTTAAACAGCCAGGACCACAGCATGTTACTAGTTTATAATAAATGGGCATAAACTCCAGTATTTTTTTCAGCAGCATTATAAATCTAATCATTCATGAAAAAAAATAATTCCAGGTATTGTAAAGGATTATGGACATGGAAAAAGTAGAATTTGAAAAGCAGCTACTGGCAACAAATATGCATAAAAATTTAGTGTGTGAGGTTACTTGCACTCTGAGGTAGATATGTGTTCAAAGACCCTTTGATTGCTCTGAAGAACTTGAAACAAAGAGGATAAAGGCAATTAGCTTGTCGTAAACTAAATTGCTGAGTACGAATTACAACTTGTTTTAAAACCTTAGTCTTGCCCAGAACTGGACACCATACTTAAGGTGGACCTAAGGCTGAGTTAGAGGGGAAGGATTACCTCCCTCAGCCTGCTGGTAACACCCCTCCTAACACAGCCCAGGGTACCATCGTTCACCTTTGCTGTAAGGTCGTATTTCTGATTCATATTCAACTTGGGGTCCTCCAGCAACCCCAGGCTCTTCTCTGCAAAGCTGCTTTCCAGCAGGTCAGCCTCCAGCATGTGCTGGTGCCTGGGGTGGTTCTTCCACAATTGGAGGATTTTGCACTTCAGTTTCTTTTCAGCCTGTTTCTCCAGCCTGTTGAGGTTCTTTTGGATGGCAGTACAACCTTCTGCCATGTCAGCCACTCCTCCCAGCTTTGTCATCTGCAGACATTTTGCCCCATCATCCAGATCATTAATGAAGAAGTTTTACAGGATTGGACCCCATGTGGACCACTGGGGTACGCTGCTGGTTACTGGCCTCCGACAAGACTTTGAGCCGCTAACCACCAACCTCTGGGCCTGGTCTTTCAGCTGGCCTGTACCTCACAGTCTGCTCATCCGGCCTGTGTATCAACACCTTTCTGTGGGGATATTGTGGAAGACACTTTGTAGAAAGCCTTCCTGAAGTCCAGATAAACAGTATCTGCTGCTGATATAACGAAACAGTCATTTACTTGTAGAAAGTTATCAGGTTGGTCAAGTACAACTTGATATTTGTGAATCCATGATGACTACAATGTTGATTTCAAACAAGGGCTTTTAAAAATTTTTAGTTTGGTTTGGTTGTGTTTTTTTTGTTTATTTGTTTTCCAAGCATTTCCAAGCAAATCCTTAATGAAAACAGGGCTTGGTCTGACTGTCCTACTGCTTCCTGCAAAAATGTAAATTTTCTCTTCCTTTAGGTGGGCCTGGGTTCTGCAAGATGCTTTAGGAATTGCTTTCTGTCTTTACATGTTGAAAACAATTCGCCTGCCTACATTTAAGGTACGGATGTTAAAGAGGCATTAAATTCTGATTTACTTTAAAATGGTTTACTTTACTACAGCACTGTGTACCAGTGAACTTCTCTTCCATACAATGATTTCATGTTTTAGATCTTTGATTTAAAAACAAAAAATGCTGAAGTACCATATGACTGAGATTTTACTAAATGTGATTACTTCATAAAGATTTGTTGTTTGTTTGTGGAGATCTGTCAGCTGTGATTTTTTTTTTTTTTTTTCAGTCCTTCTCAATGTCCATTTTGCTGGAAATCAAATATGAGTGGCTTCTACCACTCTGTTTTGTTTTGTTTTTCCCCAAATCTGACATATGATGGATGCAATTTTCTAACTCTTTTCAAATCTTCCAGAACTTAATCAGTATTCTAAAATAAAAACTAGTCATTTAGTTGCTTCTTAGGCATCTCTTCAAACTCTGTTCCAAGTTATCTTCACCCATAAATTTGTTTCCCTGTACAAATTGGCTGATTTAATGTAGATACTGTTTCAAACTATGCCTAGCATCATTCAGAGAAAATGCAGAAATTTTTAGTATCTCCTAACAAATTGAAACATTTTCAGATTTTACAGAATAAAGACTTTGAGGGACTAACATGTAATTTTGTATCTGAGACTTATATTCTTTTACTTGCTGCATGCAAAATGAGATTCTTCCATTTAAAATATTTATGAATAGAGAAAACTTAGGGTGACTTGTTTAGTCCTTGTTAACTTTTTGTTCTGAATACTCTTAAGTTGCTGATTATATGCTTCTGCTAACTAATGGATACACACCAAGTATCTTGTCTCTTCTTCCAGGGTTGTACCTTGCTCCTCCTGGTTCTTTTTGTCTATGATGTATTCTTTGTATTTATCACACCTTTTCTAACAAAGGTAGGTGAAGTATTTCTCTATTGCCTGCTGTTCACAGAGCAAAATGTAATGACCTGTTTCTTTATGTTCCTAAATAATCCCTGGCCTACTGAGTGATGTGCAGATTGACAATTCTGCCATTTTTTCTTTAGACTGGGGAGAGTATAATGGTGGAGGTCGCTGCAGGCCCATCTGATTCTGCCACTCATGAAAAGGTATTGTGCATATTATGAATGTACGGCATTAACTTCCAGCTATTATGCTTTCAACTTCTGTAAAACTCAAAGACTATGGGTCTGAAATGGATATGCCACTCAAAAAAGAATTTTACATGGAAATAAGCACTCCTAAGCTCTCTGGAAATCTACAACAGAAACAAGACCAAGCAGACTTAGTGACTCTTCATGATAGCTTTGGTCTTCCTTTATCTTGCGTTTAAAGAGTTTCAGTAAAAGGAAGCTGGTTAGCTCAGTTTCATAAAAAGTATGTGAGCATATTTGTAAACATAAATAATTTTTAATGAAGCAGATCCATTTTAACTTGAAGAGATTAAATGCATATGATGTCTGTCTCTTTCCTGCCCTTCAGCCCCCCCCAGTTTTGATAATTCTTTTATGAAAAGCTGAGGCTAGGCAAAGGAGAGAAACACAAACTGGAGATAGAAAACAGAAGTCAGAATCTGTACCCTTTGACTACAGCCAGCTGCGTGCACAGAGCTGTACAACATGATGTGACTGAGTTGGGAAGGAAAGTAGGTGAGATATAGAAAATGATGAGTTACAGTGTAGAAAATAAATATGAAGTGAATCTGTAGGAAAACCGTTTTTTAATTACTTTTTTTGCTCACCCTTTAGTTCAAGTTTTACATGCAGAATTAATTGTACAGAAGAATAATTATAAGTAGATACAATGATTTTAACACTAGCATAAGCAAAATAAATTTTCTTTAATTTCTGTTAATATAGAAATCTTGTTTGCACTGAACCTTGTGATACTGTGCCTCAACACTGCAAGTTACGTAATAAACAGAAATGTTAGAATACACACACAACAAAAAACAAGTCTCAGAGATTGGAAGAATTACTTTTTAAACCGTTTCCAAAGTCTTCACTCTTTTGATACATTCATTGCAATCAGTAGAACCAAATACAAAGCTGTTTCTTATGCATGTGGCAGCTTGCCTAATTTTTTTAGGTTTCTACAGTTAAACCAGAGTTGATATCCTACTGCATGTGAGAACTTTGAAATTAATGTAGAGTATTTTAAGATGTGCATCACAGTAAAAGTTGTCTTGGCTATTTGTTTTTAAAAGTACTTCTTCACTCCCATCTTAAGTGTATTTTGTTTGTTGTCAGTAATGTTAATAGAAGATGTATAATGTATAAATATATATATATATATATTTTGCTCTATCTATAGCTTTTAGTTCTAGTACAACAGGAACAAGTTCTGGTGTCAATATGTAGAGAAGAAAGGCTTATGTCTTATGTCTCTTTCTAAGCTCCCAATGGTCCTGAAGGTTCCACGACTGAACTCCTCACCACTGGCTCTGTGTGACAGGCCTTTTTCTCTCCTAGGATTTGGAGACATCTTAGTTCCAGGTATTTCTTGTTTAGTGTGTTCAGAATTGTACTTGCTGCACTGTCATATTAGTTTATTCTTCTGCTTCCACTTCAAGTGGAAAGTTTGTTTTGACATGTATAAACCTGATACATTTGTAAGTATCTTTTCTGTTTTTTTTCTGTACTATTTACTCTTTCAATAAGAAATTAAATGCCTGCTAATTTTATGCTTGAGTTTCACATGTAGTCAAGTCAAGAAATGTAGAGAAAACTGAAGAGTTAATTCAGCAACTAATAGTACAATATAAACGTTTTTAATAGTGTGATCATAGAGGAAATGACTTGCTCATTTGCTTGTGATTTGAGTGCACATATACTTCACCACTCAAAACTTCATTGTTTTGTTATTCACACAACAAATGTCCATTGTTACTACCTCACTTTCTCTACTTATCTGTATCTCCAGCATCAAAATTGTCTGTTTGAAGACAGCTTTAGTTCTTATTGGTTATATTCTTAAAATGAAGCTTCCAGTTTGTCAGGTTGATCTAGTAAGCCGCTTGCAACCATCCCATTCATAGGCTGCCAAAATGTGAAACTGTGATAAGAGCAATTAGTAGAACGTTGGCTTGGAGCCATTTCTTGTCATGTGGTCAGTCATCAGAGAGCTGTCTCCATCTTTAGTGTGCATTATGTACCACTATGAGTGCTCTGTCCATGTTTGTTCCTGTTACTGTGACATTACAAAAGCATCTGAATATGCTATGGCACTTGGCAGAGTAGATTTGCAGTTGCTATTGGTTTGAAAAGCTCCAGAACTCATCTCCAAGTACATGTGGATGTTAGAAACAATTCACCTGAAAATAAAAAGAGAAATTCACCAGTAATTGGAGTTCAGGATGTGCTTCCTGTTTGCACTGTGACCTCCCTTCTGCCTGCTTTCTAATTCTGTCTCCCTGGGATCATTTATTTCCAAGCTTCAAATTTAAGAGTGAACTAAATCTTACACAAGGGTGGGTGAAGCATTAAGGAACTTGGATAATCTGAGATTAAATGAATTATTCACATTCTAGTGGCGAAACATACACAGTGTGGACAATTCATCTAGCAGCATTCTCTTTCTGTGAATAACTTATTTTTCACTAGCTGCATAATCTTCTGCAGTACAATTGTTAACTTTTGCTGCATTTGGTTTGCCAGAGCAATTACTTTTTCTGCTTTGTTGTTGTTTAGTTGGTTGTTTTGGTTTTGTTCTTTTGTTTTCTTTAAAATACATGAACAAACAAGTTCATGTGCATTGCTTTGAAACTTACTTTTTTTGATCTTAATCCAGAACTCTTAAAAAGAAAAAGGGGGGGGGGGGGGCAACCACACAAAAAGTACTGTGCGTTTAGCCTTTATTTCTACAGAACCAAAGCTTTTGCAATCCCTGATTGCAAAAAATTCAGTAGCAGAATCTTAGATAATTAAATTCCTACAAGTTTCATGGAAAAAAAAAAAAACTATTTAAATTGGACGGGGTGGAGAGGGATCCTTCCCACAGGAGGGAAAAGCAGAAGCATATTAACAAAAAGAGAATTAAGATAAGGGTAACGTTATTAACCATGTAACTATTCTGTAAGCTGTGTGGCTTACTGAATGATGCTGTCATAGTTCTTAAACAGTGGAGTACCAAAGTATTAAAAAAAAAAAAAAATTAAGTTTATAGATAATTTGATATGTGTTTTCATTTATCTCAGTGCATGAATGGGTTGAAAATGTTGTAATTGTTCTTTCCTTTCCTAGGTTTACTGGTAGCCTACTGTCATAGATTTGATATTCAGGTCCAGTCATCCAGAGTCTATTTTGTAGCCTGCACAATAGGTATGTTTAACATTTAAACACAATATCTAGAGGAGTCACTCCCTTCAAAAGCATACTATTGATCTCATACTATCTTGTTTGTTTGATTATTCTGTTCCATTCATTATTAAACAGAAATAATGAAGCAAATAAAACTCTGTAGTACTTCAAAGGCTGGACCTTCTATCGCTGAGTTATGTGATGTCATTTTTTTTTTGAGCTGCCTTTTCTGACATAAATAAAGTGAACTACTTCTGACTGTGATTCTTCTTACTGTAACCCCTACATGTATTATTACATGTGCTTAGCTACTCATTCTGGCTTCTTGATTAATGATTTTTTGAGTTTGTTGCATATGAAAATCCAGGTTCAAGGGTATTGACTTTGTTCTTTTTGTGTGTTCTAAAAATCTGTGACTTATGATGTAATGAATTACTTTGTAATGGTTGTAATACCTCCAAATTAGTTCCAAATTGGTTTCAAACTTTAATTTGTAGAATCCAGAGTTACACACCATGGACTTCAAGGTGACCGACAAATGCTATCTATAACTTTTAACACAGCCAACAGAAACCTGTATTTATGCTAGCAAAGACTTAAAACATTTACAGTTGATGTTATAAACTTAGAGGAAACTGCTTTAGAAATTCTTGTAAAAATAGCTAGATTCTTAGAGGCTTAAAACAGGATTAGAGTAGCTAATTTTAAGTAATTTGCTCTCACAGGTTCTGAAGGTAACCCGTTGTCTTGCCTGGTACTTTCAGAACATCCTGACAACATTTTCCTATCAAGTTCTGTATCTGTGAAGAGTCAGCAGTGTTATTGCAGCAGTGAAAACTAACTACCTGCTGCACTGAATTAGCAAAATTAGAGTCAGCAGGATGAGAGAAGTGATTATTCCCTCTGTTTGGCACTTAAGACTGAATCTGGAATACTGTATCTAGGGGGACTGGGGATCCTCAGTGCAAAAGAGACACTGACATGCTGGGGTAAATCCAATGCAGGCCATCAAGGTGGTTGGGTGCTGAAGCACATGATGGTCAAAGAAGAGAATGCAAAGGGGAAATTCTTTAGCTGTCCAAAGCTACCTATTGTAAGGATGCAGAGAAGACATAGCTAGAATTCTCTTGCGAGTGTGCAGGGCTAATATGTGAGGCAATGGACTTAGGTCACAAAGAAGTATTTCAATTAAACATAAAGAACTGTCAGTAATTTAAATTTTTTAAAAAATCTGAAAAACTGGATAAAACTATGGAGTATTCCAATCATCTGACTACTGAACAAAAGTCAATTAGTTCTAGCTTCCTTCTTCTGAAAATGTAATTGAAAATAATTACAATATAAAATCCTAAATGCTTCTGTTCTGCTTTTCTGCAGAATACAAGCAGTAATTAAAGACAAAATATTAAATTATACAGCTGTTTTTTAGATATCTTACCATGTAGTAAGAAGCAGTCAAAGCCAAACCAAACAAGAAGTATGTAATATAATGGTCAAAATAATTGTCTGTATCTGAATCCATAAATATAATAGGAGAAAGAAAGTATTTGTTTATTTTGCTACACTAAAACTGTTTAAGATATTGATTTAATTGTACAGCATGGACTAGGTCAATCACACTACTTTCACAACGTCATACTATCAATAGAAAGACTGCAGTACCTCAAAGTAGTAGTCCAAGTTTATAGTGTATGTATAATGCGTATGTTTAGAAGCCAGAAAAAGTTTCGGAGAAGTTGCTTTACATATTTCTTTGAAAAAAGTTCCTGTTAGAATGCTTATTTAGCTTATTATTTGGTTGTTCCTAAGCAGAGCTGTATGTGAGTATTTTTTTTTTCCTGTTTTTGTTTCCTTCCAGCGTATGGCATAGGCCTTCTTGTGACCTTTGTCGCCTTGGCATTGATGCAGATGGGCCAGCCAGCTCTCCTCTACTTGGTGCCCTGCACTCTAATCACAAGCTTCGCTGTGGCTCTTTGGAGAAAGGAGCTTGCAATGTTCTGGACGGGCAGCGGCTTTGCGGTGAATACCAGTTTGATATGAGTGTCTTCAAGAAATACTGTTATTATAAAAACCTAACTAGAATTAAAGTTGAGTAAAATATTGTAGTATTATCCACCAAAACCAAAGATTTTTGTTTTGCTTGATTGTTTCTTTTTTACACACTTTTTTGCCTCGGTAATGTTTTCATTTTCTTTCTTTAATATTAATGGCCACGTAAACTAGCTAGTGAAAAGTAAAGTAGACCCTGTCTATCCTTCTTCATTCTGACGCAATTTTTACTGGTTTGATCTTTGTTGAAAGTATTATTAATGTTGTGGTAAGTAACTCCTTAAAAATATTTATCTTCCTATCTTTTCATAGCCTACAGCTTATGAAGATAGAGTTCTAGATCAGTTCATTATAGATTGCTTATAGTCCCTTAAGTTTTACAGAAGGTAGTGCTTCTCTGTTCACGGTCCTTCAGTAAGAACATAGAATTTGATGGGACTGGTTGAGTCAGCAAATACTGTTTCTTGCTACAGGAAGCCAAGTAGCATGCAGTTAGCTGACTTGGGATTGCAGTCCTTTGTATGCCTCACACAGGTCATGTTTCTGGACAACCATCACAATTGATAAATCAAGAAATAGGGACTAAAACCACTACTACTACGTCACAGAAAGGTTGCTATCAAAGAAATGAAAGTCTCTTATAGAAAGTCTCTTATCTCTTGTCAGTCTCTTACAGACGTTATAGCAAGAGACCCAGGAAGATCTTAGCAAATAAAAGTTCTTCCAAAAGTTCTTCCTCTAAGAGAAACACTTAAAAATAACAATTCAGAAATTCCTGCATCTCTGATTTAGAGAAATAGTATTTCCTGGTTACAAATCCTGTAGGCTTGTCACTACTGTTCTGTGTTAGGAACCTAGCACAAAGACACTTTAATAGTATGAAGGGTACCACTACATTGTAGTCACATATCTGAATTTGGAGCTTATGAAAAGGGGGTGGGGGGAAAAAATAATCTATTGCAGGTGACTAACTAGAGCTTTAACATACCAGGTTACCATAAATACAGTGCAGTTTTATAGCATAACAAGCAGCTACCTTTTACCATTCTTGGAAATATCCCCCCCCCCCCCCAAAAAAAAAAAAAACTCTTCTGGAAGTTCTTGTTTTTTATTTCCATAGGACCATCTCGTCTAATAATACCTTCCTGTCCTTAGCCTTAACAAAATTCTATCTTAAAAGCCTAGACTAGAAATCATGAATTCAAACAGCAGTTTAAAACAAAACTTTTTTTAGAAGATTAGTTTTTTTTTTTTTTGTGTAGATGTGAAACTCTCTGCCAAAGTTGTTGTGAACAAGAGAAGCTTACGGGGTTTTTAAAAATTATTAGACAAGTTCCTGGAAGAAAAAACTCTTGTGCGCTTTAAAATGCAAAAATAGGCTAACATCATGCATGTGTCCACTGCTGGAGAACAGTAAGAGATGATGCGCCTTTTATCTTCACCTTGTGTGACCATTTGATCTGACCATTTCACCTGATAACTGGATGCAGTTGAATACGTTTTTTTTGTAAATTCTAGTGTGTCTCTATATACAGTTAATACTGCTCTTGACAGCAGTAATAATTCCTGATTTTCTTCATTCTGTGATCTTCCATTTGCAGAAAGACCTACCTCAGCCTCCCTTGGTGATAGCTCCTGTCAACTGCCCTGAGCTTCCCAAAGATAGCAATGTACCAGCCTCTCAACAAGAGACAGAGCAAATGACCAATCCCACCCTCCATGTGAAGGAGCTGCATGGCCCCAGCTTGACTGCGGAGGAGCTGGCTGATAATGACACAAAGACGGAACAGTCAGAAATTTCTATCACGCAGAGTGAGGAACCAGCTGGGCGTAACAAGGACGACCTTGAAAGCAAATGCCTAAACCTAGAGCAAAAACAGCTGGAATAAACAGTGTGCTAGGAACTCCGTATTTTCCTTCACAAACATCCATGTAAAGCCAGTATGTATTTAGACTGGTTCAGTAGTATTCACGTTCATTGAGGAACCTCATTGGGAGTCTGATCATCAAACACAACGCAGAATGTTCTGCCTCCAGCTTCGGTACAGCTATACACTTCAAATATATTTCTGAAATATGGTGCTCTACAAGGGTTCTGATGTATGGATTTCAGTGATCATTTTATTAGTGAATGCCTTTGCATTTTCATTATACCGGGGTAGTATTAAGAGTCTTTATTTACACTGTACTGTGCTTGTGTGGCTATTTTTGCTGCTTTAGCATAGTGTAGGTAAACATGGAGGAAAAGCATTGAACAAGTCTGCTACAATGCTTAGTTGAGAGAAACATGATAGGTTTTTAGCACTTTCCCTATTGTCACCTTTTACTTTTCTTATTTGTCAAAGCCATTGATGCAAGGGAATGCTTTAGTATAAGCTGACATTCAGGAAATGCAGAGAATGGTTAAATTACCAGCCTCTGAAAGGATTTATACTACCGTGGTGCATTAAATGCATCTCTTAAACTTTTTTGTCTTTGTTTTTACTTCCAGGTTACCTGTGTTGGCTACTAGTCTAGTTTAAAAGGCAGGATGAATGGAGCTACAGGAAGCTCTCTAAGCACTCCTATGAACTCCAGGGGCTGTCTCTGTAAAGTGTTTGTCACAGAATAAGTGTATTAAGAATGTTTGCTTTAGAAATAAAATACAAGCCAGATAAATAAGAAAATAGGTAATAGCATTATACTAAGCTTAATAGGCAGTACTTTCATTGGGAAAAATGTTAAAGTAAAACAGCAAAAGTAATCAGTAAAAGCTCAAATCCAAACTGCTGAACTTTAAGGAATATGGTTGTGATTATTAATTCTGAAGAAAATGGTGTTTTCATTCCCAAGGGAACACATAATGGTGCTATAGTCACTTGCGATTTAGAGCTACTTGCTGCTCAGTAACTAATCAGCTGCTTCAAATAATGTTTAGTTTTGTCCCAAGAGTAGCTAAGTGTGGCCTGTCAGGTTCTGGAATGAGGCTGTGATCTAGCCTATTATTTTGCCCCTCTTGCTAAATGACATTGTGAAAGGCTAAATTGAATTTGCAACTATTTGAGGTGCAGATGGTCTTAATTTATATTCCTGAAATTGTGCATTTTCTTATGTAACATGGTTGAACCTTTTATGCATCAGCTTTGGTACATGCAGAGAGATGATGAGATTTGCATATCATTCATACAATTTAAGAACACTTGGCTTCATCGAAGGTGTCTGTGTTCTAGACCTAAATTGCAGTTCCCTAAAATTTCAAACTTCAAATACTTTACATAAAAGCTGAAAAAGGAAATATGATTTGAATATCATGTCAAGAATATGATTCCAAATTGCATGGAAGAAATGCTTTTCAGAGTATTTTGAGAGCCTAAAATGTCATTTACAAAAGCATCATCGTGTCATGATCTGAGACAATGCTTTTAAATTAAGAGTCTCCAGTTGGCCTGTTGAATTGAATGCTGAAAGGCTTTCCTTTTAATGTCTGTTAAACTTCAGCCATTATCTCATTGGCTAGGTCTTCCAAAAGTTTGCCTTGTATTTTTTGGATGTTTAACCTCTTTTTATCTGTTTTGCATTGGGTGGACAATATTCTTTCTCTAGAATGTGAAAGGCTCTCTGTAAAACCACACCATGAGTTCAGGATTTTACCAGCTTCTGCCTAAAGCTTCAAGCCCTGTCTGATAGATTGATTTTTAGCGGTGAGTTTCTTGAACGGTCTTGAAAGGCTTACTGAGTCCTAAGGCCTGCACCACATTAATTTATGAATGACCCAAATGGATTAGATAGTAGGATTAGAGAGATCTGGGTTATTTTTGTCTTTTGTTTTATCTCTTCTTTAATGGACTATGTTACTTTGGCCAGCAGTAATCTGAACCAATTATTACTGATAAAAAGCAACAGACATTTTATTGAAAATATCAGCCAGCTGGATTATGCCTTAATTTAAACCATTGTATAAGTATGTATATTAAGAAAACAACCCTGTGTTTAAATAATGAACTTGACAAATAGTGATAAAACAAATTTGGAGACTGACTCAAAGTTCTATGGTTTTTTGCCTTGATTGTCTTTCAGTCATAATATTTTTGGGAGTAGTTTTTATACGCTTAAGTCAGTAGTTTTTTGATGATGAAGCATTAAGGTTTATCACCTTCTTGAAAATGTATTCTAACATTTGTTCTCATGCAGTGTGGGTTAGGTAAGAGTTAATTTCTCAAGTTGTTTATAACTCAATTAAAATTGAATAATTTATAACACTGATTAACTTTTAGACCTTTAATAGTTGCTTTGTTCATATTTCATTCTAGATGGGTCTGCCTGGAGCACATGCTTCACTTTTTTTTGATGGTTTTCCATCCAAGTAACTTTTTTTCAAACTACAGAGATCAGTGTGGAAAAAAATAGTGCAATAATTCCAGTTAAAGTATGAGTTATATACTTTGACTGCTCTAGTACTGTACAATTCAGGTGACCCAGGTGCACCAGTCTGGCTGTGACTGTTTAGAGCCTGATCCTGCATAGTTCAATCACCTCCATCAGAAACCAAGGCTCTGCTTTTCTGTCTTTCAAAAATCCCCCCTAAGCAGCTTAATGTAAAATACAATGTTTTATAGGAAAATGTCATGATATATTCAATGTAGTTGATTCTGGTTTTATTTCATGATTGCAGATGCACATTCTCCACCACCTTGAGTTAAAAGCTGCTTTTTAAGTAATGTTGAAGTGCTTCTTGTTCAACACAAAAGCGACCAAAAATCTTTCTTTGGATGACCGCAGTAGTGAGTGTCAGGTTCTTTCCTGGGTCTGAAGTTACTAAATATGAGTCAGTGCATTGGACCAAGTGTTTGGTTTTGATTTGTGTCCTGAAGTGTTACACAAATGCAGCTGAAGGTAGAATGCAACCTGAAAGACCTTCGTGAGAGCGACAAATAAGGGAGAAGTACCCCAAATGCTCTGTTAATTTGTGTGAATCTTCTTTTTCACTTGTCACAAATTAAGAGCATTGAAAATGAAATAGAAAAATGTTTTTAACAGTAGCAGCTAAAAAAAAGGCAAAGTCCACATATGGAAGAATTATACTGGTATGTTTAATGATTTGATGTTATCTCTAAACTTGGGCAAAAAAAAAAAAAAAAAAAAAAAACTACACATAGCACAGCATTTTTCCTAACAGATTTATTAACATGGCATTTAGAAAATTCCTCTTTTCATTTTGTTTCTTTTTTTATTAACCATATCAAATTTCTTGATTTGTTTCTTTACCTGATATCTTGATCTCAGTCAAGCCTTTCCTGCAGAAGCTCCTTTTTGCTTAGAGTAGCTATCAGTCTGTCTTTTCTTAAGAATGCCTTGCAAGTCCTAACAGTGTTTTTCAGACATGTCCATTTCCATGTTTCAGATTTGGTTTTCGCATCTGTGATGCGTTGCTCACTGAGAACATATGACCATGATGATAGTGCCTGTAGACTTCTAAGTATGCTGGAAAAATAGCACTGACGCTGGAGCCAGAAAAAAAAAAATGAAAAAGAAAAAAATATAATAAACAGAACTGAAATAATACAATTTCAAGTTCGGAAGGTGACTGCATTCATCAGTCAATTAGTATGGTATTGGGGAAGATATGTATTTGCTTGCAGATCTTATTTTTTTTTTTGGGGGGGGGGTCTGATGGACAACGGAATGGTTAATTTCTTTTTTTGGAGGAAACCAAAGTTTTGTTTCAGAACAAAATCCTTGTGACACCATGTAAGTTCAATGCCTCTGCATATATCGCACTCCAGTTTGTAGAACTTTTCCTGACTTAGGAAGTTTCTCAGTTGCCTGCTTAACTGCTCTGCTTCCTATTAGATGCCTTTGGCCTTGAGGGGTCCCTTTTGTTTCATTTAACTGTTTTTATACCTTCCCAGGCTAGCCAAATAAAAACAAAGAATGAAATGACTCCTATACTGGGTGTTGGTAAAAACAGTGTTGCCTTGAAGTAAATGCCTACATACAGGTCTTTTATTGTAAGATACTGCAGTTTTCGCTTGTGGTTTTGTTCCTTTCTCCCTTTTATTTAGCCCCATGGTTGTGTAGTGAATATATTTCTGACTTATTTCACTATACTGGATGTTTAGGATGTAAAGCCCAGTAATATTACTTATTAGTGGCAGCTTCATTGATAATCAGTTAACAAAATTGATTTTTTTTAATATATATGCTTTCATCATTTGCCACATTATTTGTAGTATATTCGTACGTGTACATTAGCTAGCTAAGCCATAATGCACAGCTAGTGTATAGCAATACCTGGCACGCATTACTTGGCACAAGCCAAAGTAACGTGTGCCAGATGTGCTGGCAGATCCAAACATTTGTCCATAGCCTGCTGGGGTGGTGCTTTTTTTTTTTTTTTTTTTTATTGACAAATGCGGTCTGTGATGTTTTAAAATAAAATCTGTGTAAGGGCTGCACCTTGAGAAAAATTAGGACAGTTAGGAAAGCGTTGTGATTGGCAATTCGGAATATAGAATCATAGAATAGGATGGAATTGGATTGAATCATAGAATCTAGAATCATAGAATAGGAGGGGATTGGATGGGCCCCTGGGATTGGAAGGGGCCTTAGGGACCACCTAGTTCCAACCCCCTGCCATGGGCAGGAATGCCACCCACTAGATCAGGTTGCTCAGGGCTGCATCCAGTCTGGCTTTGAACACCTCCAGGGCTGGGGCATCCACAACCTCTCTGGGCAACCTGTTCCAGTGCCTCACCATACTCCACAGCATTAATTTCCTCCAAACATCTAATCTAAATCTACCAGTTTAAAACTATTCCCCCTTGTTCTACTATTGTCCGCCCTAGCAAAAAGTTGTTCTCCATCTTTTTAAAAGCACCATTTGTATAAAGAAAGGCTGCAATGAGGTCACCCTGGAGGCTTTCTCTTCTCCTGACGGAACATCCCCAGCTCTCTCAGCCTTCCTTCATAGGAGAGGTGCTCCAGCCACTTGATCATCTTCATAGCCCTCCTCAGGACCCACTCTTAACAGCCCCACGTCCTTCTTGTGCTGGGGGCCCCAGACCTGGATGCAGCACTGCAGGTGGGGCCTCACAAGGGCAGAGTAGAGGGGGACAATCCCCTCCATCTCCTGCTGCCCACTCCTCTGTTGATGCAGCCCAGGATGCAGTTGGCCTTCTGGGCTCCAGGCACCCACTGCTGGCTCATGCTGAGCTTTTCATCCCCCCAAACCCCCAAGTCCTTCTCTGCAGGGCTGCTCTCAATGAGTTCTTCTCCCAGTCTGTGCTCATGTCTGGGATTGCCCCAACCCAGGTGCAGCACCTTGCACTTGGACTTGTTGAGCCTCATTAGGTTCACATGAGCCCTCTTTTCTATCTTGTCCAGGTCCCTTTGGATGTCATCTCTTCCTTCTGTTATATTGACTGACCATACTACTCAGCTTGGTGTCATTTGTAAACCTGCTGAGGGTGCACTCGATCCCATTATGTCATTGTTAAACAGCACTGGTCCCAAGATACACCTCTTACAAAGAATGCTTTGGTTTTGTTTTACTAATTTAAAAATCATGAATTCTATGGACAGAAACCATAGCAAAGCACTTGTTAAATAGATGCAATGCCCTTTTACTGAGAGATAAGAAATCATATCTTTTGATTTTGTACATTTAAGTAATGAGCATGAGACCAAGTCTATGGTGGGAGGTAACCATATTTCTCTCAAACTGGTAGTTAATGACAATGCTGTGCATGTGCTAGTGCAAATAGCTATTGCCTATTTGTCTTCAACTCATGCTTTGTCACTGACCTCTCAAGATTGGAATAGACTAGTTCAGTTTGAAAGGACCTTCAAAGAACACCTAGTCCAACTGCCTGACCTCTTCAGGGCTAACAGAAAGCTAAAACATATTGAGGGCGTTATCCAAACACCTCCTGAACGCTGGCAGGCATGGGGCATCAGCCACCTCGTGGGGAAGTCCCTGGTTTCATAGTGCACTCGTAGCACTCTCTGCACTACGCCATTAACATTATCTGACACCGTATCTTACCCATCAGATACCATCGCCCACCCTGACTCCTGCATTACGTGCTGCATTCGTTGTGTGGGACTGTCTCATTCCAGCATTTCCAATGAATCTTTTCAATCCTAGAAGTCGCTGACGGTGCGTGCAAGCTCCAATACATTCAGTTTGGCAACATAAGAAAGCAAAACCACTTTTTTTTTTTTTTAAAGAAAGATGCAGATTTACAACCCTGACTATGGATAATCTACTTTTTTATTTCACTTTTTCAAATAGTGCAGTGCTGGAGGAACTGAAGATCTATTAACGTGCTAGCAATGTTTGAACAATGTTAGCGTTAATTTATTAGAAGTGAATTACCAGTGCTTTGTATGTGGATCAGATGGGAGACTGCAGGCAAAAAGAGCAGTATAAAGAGAGAATTTATGAGATAAGACTAGAGAGGAAGATGCACATTTGTTTAACGCCAGTTTAATGGGTGCTTGTTAGTAGCTTGTTTTAGGGAGCAGGAGGTAATGTAGAATAGTTTAAAATGTCTAATGTCTTTGTGAAAGGTCTTTGTAATAATGTTCAACTAATTGTGTATAGGCTAGCGTTATGAAGACTGCGAACTCAAACGGTTATTAATTTTAGTGCTTGCAAATGCATACCTTTATAGTCATGAGGAATAAACTTTTATGCTCTTGTTTCATGAGGTGCTGAAGGAAGCTTTTGTGTTTGAAAAGCTGATACATTTTTGTTATTGAAAATCTTCTTTGCTATTGGCCCCTTAAAAAAAAAATAAAAAATAAAAATAAAAAAATAAAGAAAAGAAAGAAAGAAAAAACATAAAAAATAAAATTCCAGCTAAGAAATTTTGCCAGGGTAGGAAGATTGTGGCATGAAAGCTCCATTCAAATATTTCCCCTGCACAGTGGCTAGGAATGCCCCATGCACTGAAGCTGTCAAAATGCAGATGGGACCTAAAGAACAAGGAATTTAGTTCCCTGTAAAGATGTAGTCAGTCATCAACCATTGCATCAGGTTTGGTGATAAAATGAATATCCTTCCCTGATTTTATCTTGGATCTCATTTAACTTGACAGATAGGCAGTCACATACAGTATGCGTATTAGTTCCATGGTTTTAATTCACTTGATTACTGAACTGTAGACAGCCTGGTGTGGTTTGTAATTCTCTCCCTTCAAACAAACTGTAGCAGGCATGGTGTTTGCTAGATGATTTGCAAAATCGGTGCATGGTATCTAGAAGGATAGAGAAATTGGTAACTGTGTGACTTGTATCTACGATATGAGTATCTTGTATCTATGGTACAAGTAAGATTTTAGTTGTTGTTGTTATTGTTTGCAAACGATAATAAAGAACTGAACATGTCATGTTACTACTGTCTTCCTCTGCTGACAGTAGAATAGAGCCATTGCAAAGCCCAAGAGGAAAAAGGAGCATCCAAGTAGTAAAAGACACTTTTGGTGAATGTTTCTGTTTTTCTGACATTGTAGATCTTACTGTAATACTTGCATCAGATCTTCCATTCAGTCTGGGTGGGTTCTTTCACGTATAACTATAGAGCTCATCATGCTTTTGATATCATCCCCTCCATCTGAATGATTTAGTCATGTAGCCAATTGCACAGCATATCATAATATATAATTTTATATATGTAAATACATCGGAAGACACAGCATCTCCAGTGATCAATGTAGATTTGTTTCTTCCCTATGAGATGTAACATGGGCGAAAATCCTATTTCATAATTAACAGTGGGAGGAACAAAATCTGACAACAAGAGATCAGAAATATCCCAAGGGTTTCTGCAGAGTGATTTTTTTTTGTTTTGTATTTCATGGAGTAATTTAGCCTATTTCAGGCATACATATATATGGTAAAAGAAAAACCTAAAAAAAAAAAATCCTAAAAAAAATAAAATTGGTTCAACTGAAATTGCAGTGTTTTTTTTTTTTTTTCTTCTTCTGTTTTGCTTTTTAAGAACATTGGAATTTACCTTAGCCTGTTTTAGTTTAAAAATGTAAACATTTTCTAAAACTGTAAAATAAAGTTACTTACCTTTTGAACTGAATTTTGCTATTTTTTGTCATTGTTGTGTTTGAAATCCAGTTTACTTTCTATTATTTGCACTAAAATGTGATAAAACGTCTTTTGTAATTTAAAAGACCTCAAAAGCTGCTCACAGCTTGTCTTGAAATGGATTCCATGCAAAATTCTTGTCCGTGGTCTTTCAAGTCTTGCCCATTGCATTTCAAAGTCTCTTGCTCACATGCAAGACTCAGAACACATCACTGTCTCGATGAGTAATCAAGCTTTCTTTCTGCCTGATTCTACCCCTGATGGAATTATTGTACAGATACAACCAATGAGTTGCCCGTTGTGCTATTGCTTGGAAAGGAAGGTGGGTACTTACAGGCCCTCTGAAAAAATAGTAAGTCTCTAATAAATTAGATTGCAAGTCATCAAGGTATCTGAAAGGTGCAAATTGGAAACAGGTGCATTTCAACTCTGGTTTTTAGTATGTCCTGCATTTTCCTTTTACATGTGCAATATAGCTGAAAAGACAAAAATTAATAAATTTCTTGTGTCGCCTACCTTGAAAGAAGAAAGACAAGGAAGGAAGGAAGCATTGCAGCTAAACAGCCTTTCTCTTTGGACTGTTGCTGCGGAATGACGGAACAGCTACTTCTGTTCAGACAAAGAGGGCTCAAAACCAGAAAGACTGGTTTTGTGTTAAATAAAGGATAATAAATATTAAGATTCAGTCTGGCTACAAAATTCATCCTAAGATGCTGACAGGCAGTATTTTCTTGGAACAAAACATAGTTATCACGTCAATACCTTGACCATTAAGTCACTTTTTTTTAATCCCTCACTTATAACCTCACTTACTCAACAAACAATTGTAGCACATAAACCTCTGCAAATACTAAGCTAGTAGTGCCATCACCATTTTTCTTGTTGCTATTAAGCAAAGAAAAAGTCACATTTATTTTGTAGTAGCACATCCTGTATTAGTTGAAATTGTAATTTAGATTTAGATATACATCTGCATATTAGAACAGAAATAGAATAAGGAAAAAGTTGTGTGGCTTTTTTCATTCCTGTATCTGTTGCATAAATATGGACGGAGCATTTATTTAAAAAATAAATAAATTATTGGTATTTTGGCACAGGGTAATGTTCTAATGGGGAGTCAAATCACTCAGAAGGAATGTCTAGGAAGAGACTCTGAGCTGCTGTTCTGCTGAGTTCCTACAGTACAGCTGGTCTGTGGCTCTATGACCAATCCTACACATGCATGTTCTATCACTTTTGATTATTTTAATTACATTTAAAACATCTCCAAACTATGCACTGCATAGTTTCTGCATCTTCAGGCACAGTTTCTGTTGACTATTTACAAGCATCTTATCTACTTACATCTTGCTCAGTTTTGCAGCAAGAACCACCCAGGGGGATCTCTGGAAGGAAGGGCCAAATTTTCCACCCAGTGCCAGCTCCTTTGAGCACAGGAGCGAGTCTCTGCACAGGTGCTGCCCGAAGGTTGACCTCAGGGCAGTGTAAGATTCCTTCCCAAAGAGCCCCTGCACTAATTGCTCAAATACTTTTTAGTGAGGATCTTCTTGATTGCCCAGTTTCAAGTCAATTCATTGACCGAAACCACTCCATTATCTCATCTGTGCATGTGACTAAGCCAGGAGTTTCGGGACCACCAAAGGCCTCGATGACTTAATGGCATGGGATGTACAGGCAGGGACAGCCTTGATCATCAGCTATGCCACAGCTAGAACTAGAAGACAAACCTGAGTTTCATATTGATAGCTCATTGTAGCCTAAATTCTGTAGCTCTTGCCACATATCCAAAATTAGATGATCTGTGTTTCTTTTGTTTTGTTTTGTTTTGGTGTGGTGGTGCTTTGTTTTGTTTGTGTATGTTTTCCTGTTTTAGAAGGGAATACAGATTGCGTATCACACGTAAATAGGAGCTTTTTGCTCACCACAACGAACTGCAGAGGTCCCATCTTCACAAGCCCAATGCTGTTGTTTAGTACGGGTAGGACGAAAGTTACTTGAATAGAAAAATAATGATGATGAATGAAAATACAAAGCTTTGAAATTCTTTAGCCTTTTCAGGCTGAAGCAAAATCAATTCTGAGTTTTTCATGTGTTTTTCGTCTTTCAAGAGGTGTTGGCAAGTGGCTCAAATGTTAGCTTCAACACAAGGAAATCCCTGCCCGGTTTTGGCCTCTGCTGCAAATGTGTGTGATGCTGGGTAAGCCCTGCCTGTCCCCGTGCAGCAGGTACGGCATTTTCCTCACAGGGATTGTTATGATGATAAATAAAGCGTGCACTGTGAGCGGTATGGATGCCTGGCTGAGGGGGGTGAGGGATTTCGTACAAGTGCTCCCCTTCAGTGATTTCCACGTGCACGGACTGTGCTTGGTTTCACTGTGTGGGACTGACAAATTCTGGCTACTGGGGCGAATTCAGCCTTGCCAGCGCGAACCCCCATCACTTCAGGAGCCAGCTCCCGAGGGCGAGGCCCCGGCTCCTCCCTGCGCCTTTAACGGCCCGGCCAGGCCCGGCCCGGCCCGGCCCGGCCGCCCCCCGCCCCTCGCCCCTCCCGGCGGGGCGGCCGCGCTGGGCGGGAGGCGAGGCCCGGGGCCGGACGGCGCCGCGACAGGAGGAGAAGCGGAGCAGGTGAGTTCCCGCTCGGGAGGCAGCGCCTTGCCGATTTCGGTGCTTTCTGACGCTAAAATGACGGTGCTGAGGTTGGGGGCGCTTCGCACGAGTGACACGGGGATGCTGGAGGGGACCCGGTCTGCTCGTCGGCGCAAAGGAGCCAAAACTCTCCACAGGAATGTGCTCATCATTGAAGCTGCACAAGTTGGGTGCGTTTCTGCCGGGTGTCCCCAGAATATTACATTTTTGTAGGATGTTTCATCGTGTGGCTATTGGCCGGTGTGTGTCCACCGACACCAAACGTGTGGGCTGATGGTTGAGTCTTGATTTCACTGGAAAATGGTCTCTGGAACCTCCTCTCTGAAAGTACTGGGTGAGGAGAAATGCTTAATTTCATTAGTACTGTGGAAAACAGATGCAGAGCGTGGTTTACGGTATTTAATAGCTACAAGGAATTATGTTTCAGAAAGTTCAGGTTACTTCATGGGAAATAAAAAGTGCAGGCTTAGCAATGATGCAGAGGTAAGTGCTGAAATAGGCACCGTTGTCGCTATATGAAGCACGTTGGTGAGACAACCACGGATGTGAACGGTTTTGACCTTGGCATGGGACAAATCCTGTAGCCACATCTGCGGGTTCCAGTGCTGGGACAGCACTACCATTCCAGCTAAAGGAAATGTACCTGCAGTGTTCCTGGATGGTGCTCCGTCCCCACGGCTGGAGGAAAGGGCCTGGGAGTGCTGTCGTGCTGCTTTGCACCCAACCTGTCTTCCAGCCACCAGGCTGCCCTGCAGACAGCTCTGAGCAGCCCATGTGCGCCAGTGTCCTGCAGCCTGTGCTTGGGGACGGTCCCCTCAGGCAGGAGGGCTGACCCAGGCTGGTCACACGCCCCCAGTGCCAGAGTTTAGTAGAAGGCACTATCCCGCACCACTAAGTCTGGAGTCTCGTTCTGCGGCCTCCCAAGACAGTGGCCAAAATCCCATCACCTCAGGCACTGCAGGTTCCCGGCTTGAATGCTCCTCAGTCATCCCTAGCTGGTTTCTCTACACGCATTCTGTCTTTGAGGGAACCGTGCACTACAGATGGCTGTTTTCAGGGTAGCACAAGGGTTTTATGCACATGAATATCAATGCCTATCCGCCAAGCTGTAATAAGGGCTGAACCAAAAAAACATGATTTACACCTTGCTTTAAATCTATGCAAGCTGGTAAGAAAATACAAAATGTGGTTACGTGGAAAATGAAAGCATCTAGTTTAGCCCCCTGCTGCTCCTCCAGGATGCTGTGGTCCCAGTATCTTCACCAGTATTTTCACCAGGTGCAGCTGATAACAGCCCTTCACTTGCTGCTGCCTCTGAAGCCAATGTAGGGCAGCACGTGTAGGGGGTTGTGACCAAATGAAATGCCGTGAGTTAAGCATGTGAGCTTTCCTTGGCCATTCGTGCGCTGAAAAGTATCAAATTATATAGTTCTCCTGTTGTAAAAAGTAATTGGACAAAAATGGCACTTCTTGCTTACTGGATACTCCCAGTGTGTATTCGGTATTTACTATTTGTACCATGTGGTCAAGGGAACACAGTCAAGGGGGAGGAAGGCAGCCTTCATTTTGCTCTCTAACACGTAGTTGAAGTTGAAAACCCAACTGCAGGTACAGATCTGCCCAGCGCTCTCTCAGCAAGGGGAGAGCTCAGGGGCTGAGTGTCTCCACAGTGGAAATGATGTTAGAGCCTTTGTTGCCGTGATAATGCGAGCACTGGGCAGCTCAGCCTGTCATGTTGCAGCTGAGGCTGCAGAGCTGGCAGGCAGGAAGAGGATCTTCTTACCTGTAAATTGAGAGACATTTGAAGTCCAAAACAGACAATAAACAAGGCCCGTACAGTGTCACTGGGCTTGCTGAGAGAAGGATGACAGCTGAACCAGATGCACCTCCAAAAAGGATGCTGCAAGTGAGCAGGTATTCAGGATCATCTCTAAACCCGCATCATTTGAGTCGGAATCGCTGGAGCTGGTACCACCCAGAGCAGGCTTGTTCACTTGCAAGATGCTCGCAGTCCGCAGGCAGACAGCGCTGGCGGCGTTTTCCTAACTTACCTGAATAGAAAAAGAGGTGTCCTCAGCCCAGGGCTTAGCGTTTGGTGGTAGTGTTTCGTTCTGTGTGGCAGTAGGGTGTGGACTTTGGGATGCAGCACAACCCTACTAAAGGTTAACCCACAGAGAAGCGGGGGACATACACAGGTCTACATGCGCCAGCTACAGAGGTTGGAGATGCATTGAAGCAAAAGGATTAAATTTGGTGTTAGGTGGTTCAAGGAACCACTCTGGTGGCAGGAGATGCTCATGCCACGTGAAACAAAAAGGCCAGGTTAGCCAAACTTGGCTTGCCTGTCTGTCTGCTATGCGTGGACGCTTTGACTTTGCTCATGAAGGTACTGTCCACTCCAGCTGGAGTGACACCGAGGAGCTCCATCATTTCTTTGTGTTCTACCAGCTGGAGCTGTTTCTTCATGTACTGTTTTCATGGCATATCATCATCTAATGAGGAGAATTGAGACATTGTACACATCGTAATGCAAAGGTTTTATTCCAGCACTCCTTCCCCTCTCTGGAGCCCCACTTCTGGTGCAGCCTTGGGGTGTCCTTGAGCCATAAAGGGGGCTGACGGTTGTTGGCCTCTCCAGACTGACATGTCCTTGCACTGTACCACCAGCCAACCTCTGGCTACTGCTGGGGAAATATTCTACCTTCTGTCAGTGACTGCTGCTACAAGATGCTCTATAACAATTATGCTCTATACAATTAAATTACCAGCTGCAAGGAGAAAATCACAATGCTTAACCCTGTTTTCTTGCAGTTGGATTAAATGATCTTTGAAGGTCCCTTTCAAGTGAACTGTTCCATTCCATTCCTCGTTCACTGAGAATTTTCGGGTTTCATTGTTCTCACCACTGGGCTGTGCTAGCAGGCCTGTTTGCTACCCCACATCTCTCTCTCTTCTGGTCATGTTTGTTTTCACTTACCACAAATGACTCTTTCCTCTCTTCTGCTCAAGCTCATGGTTTGCTGGCACAGATGTGATTCGTTGTTCTGACATGTTTGATCTTGAATGATGGTGAGTGAGGCACATTGGAGTTTAATTTTTCATTTTGTGCTTTTTTCTTTGGAGAAAGATGCTTCTGCTATATTCCTCCTCTGAAGCACCACAAGTCTTAACGGCAGTGATTAACTCACTAGTCCTTCACTCACCCTTGACCAAGTGCTCTTACTTCCTGACAGTGCAGGTAGATTTGCTGCTGATCTTGTCTGCCTCGAGCAAGTCACATAGTTCTCATACCGACACCATCATTTGACAAAAGCCCTGTTTGGGGGAGGCATGGCTTTAGACTACGAGACGGTTTTACAACCCTGATGTCTGAAGACTCAGCAGACTGTGGTACTGAGTGTTACTCTGCTGAGAGCCAGACTACCCTGTAACAGTCCCAAGCTAATGCAGAATAAAGGCAACAAGGTTTTTTTAACACTTGGTTCTTCACATGGCTGCAGTAAATTGGCTTTTTATAATTGTAGTGTTAGAATAAAACATCCAAACACAGCGGAATATAGAAAGGCAGCACAAAGACTCCAGAGCAGTCTGAAAGCTGCCCTCAGGGGTCATTGGGGATTTCTAGTAATCTTTATCTGTTGCAGACTAAATTCAATTGACCTTTGAAGACACATTTACCACCGTTTCTTTTCTGTGCTTCTTTCCTTGTTTTTCTTCCTCTGGTCGAGACTCATAAAATCATAGAAGGTTACAGATAGGTTGACTTGGATTGGAAGGGACCTTATCATCTAATTCCACCACCCCCCTGCCATGGGCAGGGACACCTCCCACTAAATCAGGTTGCCCAAAGCCCCATCCAGCCTGGAACACCTCCAGGGATGGGGCAGCCACAGCTTCTTTGGGCAACCTGTGCCAGTGCCTCACCACCCTGAGGTGAGTAAAGAATTTCTTTCTTATATCTGATCTAAATCTACTCTTTTTAGTTTAATCCATTACTCCTTGTCCTGACAGAGTCCCTCTCCTGCTTTCGTGAGACTTGATTCGTGTCCTCATGGTGGAGGGCTGCTGCCGAGGGTAGAAAGGGAACAGAAAAAGCTGAAGAAAAGCAGGAGGGAGCCTGGGGCAAAGCAAGGTGAGATAGGGGAGCGAGCATTCCTGTTCTAAAGGGGGGGGGGACTAAGGGTGCAGAGCTGGAGAGGGCAGGGAGGGCTGGAGGAAAGACAAAGAAAGAGAAATAACGACAAAGAAGCAGGGGAATGGGGAGGTGAAGGAAGAAAAAGCAAGCCCCGTTGGTGGTTAGACTTCAGCACTGTGCTGGAAAATCACCATTGTATTTCCACCTGAGGTGCTACCCCATTTTGCAAGGGGCCAATTTCTACCTAAAAACCGGCACTGTCACAGTTTGTGCTGAGCAGTTGTGTGTCCTGGGCCAGTCTTACAGCTCCATGTGCCCTGAAACGGAGATGTGGCATCTGTCACCTGTGCCCAAGGCATTCGGAGACATCCAGGAAGGCCATTCCTTGCTCCTGTCCTTGCTCATGGATGTAACGTGCTCCTGACCCTCTGCACAAGCGCACACCCATGCTTGCACACAGCATTGCTCCTGTCTTGTCCTCCTTGATGAAAAGAACTGGTGTTAGTGCCAGTTAGGCTAATTAGAAGAAATACCAGGGATGAATGAGATCCACTTTACATTTTAAATTTTCCCTTTCTCAATCAGTTAAGGAAAAAAAATCAAGATCCTATGAAATGACTCAAGGTGCCCAGGTGCCCTAGAGCAAAATCCAAACTGAGGAAGAAACAAAGCCAGAGCTGCAAGAGGCAGAAGAGCAGGGGTGGTGGCTATCTGCCAGGGATCTTTGCAGATCTTTAGGGACAGACACAGATTATTTTCACTGGGCAGTTCTTGTTGGCTTTCTCTGTAGCACATCTTACACACATTCTCCACTAAATTGGAGCAGTGAGAAGAAAGCCTAGTAATATGGGACTGGAAGACACAGATCACTTACTTTCCCCCTGCTATCAGGGGCTTTATGTTTTATAACCACTCACAATTTTTACTCTGAGAAAAATCCATAAATGTGCTTTTTTTTCTTAATATTCTTACTGGAAACTCATGTTTCTCTGGCAGTTTGCACTCTTCTGATTTCTGCCCACACCAAAATAAATCACTTTTTGCTCATCTGTTTTTAATGGAAAGATGTTTTCAACATATATAGCTTCTTGCTACTCATCGCCTTTCTGTTGGTCTGTATCTGCTGGCATAAAACAAATTTTCCACCCTCTGTTATGCTCTTGCAAGATGGACTTCTGATTTACATGTCATCAAAATCATCTTTTTGTTTCTTCTGGCTTAAATTGTTGATATGGAATGTAGGTGATTAGAACTGAATATCGTACCAGAGCCCACTTCACCTTTGTTCCTTGGTGCTTTCCTGTTTGTTAATTCCTGTTTCTTGGTGAATGAGTCTCTTAGCAGACTTCGCTGTTCAGATTACTTTGTCCTCTAGGAAATGGTCCTGAAGGAGAGGAGGTACTTCTTGCACCTGGAGTTCCCAGGGAATAACTGTGGTGTGAATTGATCTGCTCCTTAGTTCACCCAGTAATGTCTTTCCTCGTGTGCTGTGCCAGCCACACTTTCAGATACGGTATTACCTACTGCAGTACCACAGGCTACATCGCTTCTCTCCCCGTAAACCTTCCAAAGTATCAATGATGACTGGCTAAATCATGCAAAGATTTGGGACAGGGATATTGAATGACTACCGCAAAATCAGACAAACATGGAATCAGCTGGGGCTCCTAACAAAAGAGAAGCATTGGCTTTTTACAGTAAAGTTTTGTTTGTTTGTTTGTTTTGTTTGTTGTTGTTGTTGTTTTGTGTTTTTTTTTTTTTAAACCAAGGGGGTTTGAAAGCCCCTTGAGACCCACCATGAGAACTGTTGATGCTGATTCCTGCTGTCGTCTCCTTTCTGACCCAGCAGCAGCTTCTGAAAATCCTCAAGAAGTTTCATTTCAGCCAGAGGAAAAACTGACAAGTTGAACTTTCCCCTGAACATCCACCAGAAACCCTCTTGCTAGCCAGACGGGTTTTATCTTTATCCTAGAAAACTGTGTAAGGGCAAGGACAAGGGCACAGTGGTGCTATAGTCCAGCACGTCATCTTCAAATACACCACCTCAACCTTCCTTTGGGGTTCAAAGAATCTCTTCCCCATCATCAGAGGCGATGGAGATGCATCAGGTTCTTGACACGGGTCTGAGTGTCCACTGATTTCTTCAGGCAGCACAACTGAAAAGGATACAAGACAATTCCTTCATGGAGAGGATGGTCGAGCACTGGAATGGGCTGCCCAGGGAAGTGGTGGATCCCCATCCCTGGAGGTGTGGACATGGCACTGAGGGACATGATACAGTGATGGGACTTAGTAGGTCGGTTGATGGCTGGACTTAATGATCCTGAAGGTCTTTTCCAGCCTAGCTGATTCTATGATTCTAAGGCAGAAGGCCAAAGCAGACATTTGGTGTCATTGACTAAACCCAAATTCCAATTAGGGGATCTCTGGGAGACAACAAGGGAGCAGAGTACGGCCAGCATAGCTGTTGACACCCTAGAGTGAAATGAGGTGGGTCATTCACCCAAATGAACGTGAAATGAGGTGGAAATTCATTGTTGCTGAGTTCTCACCTGAAATACCAGCCGAGAGGGTACAGTCAGAATAAAGCTACAGCCAGGTGGGTTTGTTCTCCTCCATCATCTGCCCCTGCTCCCTCACCTCTGTTGGACGTTATTTGGTTTCTCTGATTTGCAGCACAGCACTGGGCTTCCTGGTAATTCACAGCCCCTGTGAGAGAGTCTGAGACCGAAGGTAGGAAGGAAGGGTGTAAATTCCTTTGCTTTTTCATTTCACGTGTAATTCTCTTCTAACTCGCACCACTTGCTCAAAAGAAAATAAGTTTTCTTTATGCTAAAAGGAGAGCAAAGAAGATGAATTTTGATTGCTTTGCTAAGTAGGCTTCCGTCTCTTTCTTTTTTCCGTCTTCTTCCGTCGACTTTCTTTTTCCAGTTAAAATGCCAGTGCAATCAGTAATATGGACTTCTTGCTAGGGTTCTAAGAATCTTTTATCATAGTATAACATTTTATTTGCTGCCAAAATTAGTTCAATCTAAACTGTACTGTCAAATTAAAAGCAGCCATAGCCAATGTTGCCTGTGATGTTATTTTCTTTCTTCCCATGCCATTGTCCTACCTTTAAAGTCCACTGGTAGTAAGACCACCCTGGCACTGATCAGCATGTCTGGATTAGATTTTTGAGCTCCCACATGCGAGACAGCCGGTGACCCCAAAACCTATTAAAAGAGTGGAGAAGGGATCGCTCATCTGTATGCATTTAGGTCACAGGGACCACTGGAAAAAAAAAATGTTTCTTACCCGTCTCCTCTTAGCAAGAGCTGAATTGTCAAATGGAGATATTGTTAACCAAACACAGGGGCCCAAAGTGCCTATCTCTGCCAGGCTCAGTTACAACTGAAAAAGAAGATATGGAGGTTTGTTAGAAAAAAAAAAATGCATCCTGGATGGACTCCCTTCCTCTCCCCCTTCTCTGTTTCTTGCCTCACAAAGAAGTGACCTTTTAAAATCTCTTATCTAGAAGCTTCAGTTTAAAGAGCCGCTGATGCCTCTTGGAAAACATTGAAAAGCTCTTCAGAAGCAGTTCTGCTGCTCCCTATGTCCTGAGCGCCTTTCTTCTCTCTTTTTCTTTCATTGCTAGATAGATTTGCATTAGAAAAGGCTGTTCCTTTGCAGCTTCCCTGTTTGCTAAAGTCTCAGCCTGATTTATAGCATCAGTAAACTGGTGTTTGGGCCCAACCACGCACTGCATCTTCTGGATCAGGAGAAAATTGCTGATGCAGAAGAGACTGGATGAGATTTCCCTTGGCGCACCCGGTCAGCACGGGTTCATGAAAAGCAAGTCCTGCCTGGCCAACCTCAGCTCTTCTGTGGGCATGCTTCAGCACCTCCACATCCTTCTTGTAGTGAGGGGCCCCAAACTAAACACAGTGTTTGATGTGTGGCCTCACCAAAGCCAAGTACAGAGGGACAATCACCTCCCTGGTCCTGCTGGCCACACTCTTTCTGATACAAGCCAGGATACTATTGGCCTTCTTAGCCACCTGAGCACACTGCTGGCTCATATTCAGCCGACGATCGACCAATACCTCCAGTCCCTTTCCTCCAAGCAGCTTTCCAGCCACTCCTCCCCCAGCCTGCAGCGTTGCATGTCGTTGTTGTGCCCCAGGTGCAGGACCCAGCACTTGGCCTTGTTGAACTTCATACAGTTGGCCTTGGCTCATCGATCCAGGCTATCCAGATCTCTCTGCAGAGTCCTCCTACCCTTGAGCCGATCAACACCCGTGTCTAACTTGGTATTGTCTGCAAACTCACCAAGGATGCACTCGACCCCCTTGTCCAGATCATTGATAAAGATATTGAAGAGAACTGGCCCCATGTTGTGTTGAGCCAGCTGGGGATGAACATTTGTGTGCAGGTTAGGGATGGGAGAGAAGAGGAATATTGTCCATTAGTAGTGAGGTCATGATGGTTGATAACGTACTGGATGTGATGATGTTACTGGCAGGGATCAGCAGTTACTAACCAAGAACAGGTCTCTCCCCATAACTCTCTATTCAGTCTGCAGTTTCATCGTTAAGGATGTGACTACAGTCTAGTCCTGTTATTTGCAAGCCTGCAAGATTACTCTGAGATAAATGTTGGATTTCCAACTTAACTATTCCACCTAGTGCTGCAAATCTGTGATTCCTGAGTAGCACCAAAGGATATTAGTGACACTAGTTAGTTTTAGGATCTTCGTTAGGGGTGATGGCCTTAGGCAGAAAGACCAAGCCAAGATCCTAAGCCCAGTCCATGGTAGTGCAATCCTGGCTGAACCCCAAGCAGGGCCTTGCGCTGCTATAACTCCAGTTCAGCTCTCACCCAGCCCTTGTGTCACCAAAAGCTCTGTGCACAGCACGGAGATGGAGGCATCAGGCTGGCTCATGATCACACCACCAGGCAGGGATAGGCCACTGTGGTTGATGCGTTCAGGTCCTACAGACTGGATGTATCAAAAATTTCCTGACTGCAGCCTAAGGCATGCCAGGGGATGCAGTGCATTTCCAGTCCTTTTACTTCCTCTGATAATGTCCTGGTTGGAGCTCCTGAGGTAACCTTAGCTGGTATTTCTCATTTCATCCCAGACAAGTCCTTTTCCTCTTCTTTTTACTCACAGAGGTGCTCAGAAGGCATGGACCAAGTAAAGCCAGTGCCAGGCAGAAAGGGACGGAAGGCCAGCTGCTGGAAGTTAACCATTGTGGCCGCGGTAGTGGGCAGCGTGATGGCCCTCTACGTGGGGATCCTGCTGGGTGAGTGCACAGCTGGGGGTGTTCTTTCGGTTTATCATCTGCTCCAAAAGAGTAATGGTCTGCACAGCTTACAGCAATAGTTCTCATGCCAAAAATTCTCAAAAGCCTTTATCTGAGGACAAGACCTGGTCAGTTCTCCCCATGTAAACAGCCAAAATGCAGAGGCTGTAGTCGCCTCATATTTTGAATGACATCTGACTAAAGCACTTCATCCTTAATGCTGCATGTGATTTATTCCTCTCTGATCTCTCCCAGTGACCCCTAAATCTCTTGTCACTTCCTCAGCCATCTCCTATCTCATCTCCTTGCATCCACTGACCGTTGCTTGTCCGACTGTCCCTCTCCAGAGTGTGACCACCATCTCCTTGTCTCTCGCACATCCTTCCTGCTGCCTCTGGTGCCCTATGGCCAGATGTCACCTCAGGCTGGGATGCTGGTATGGAGCCCAGCCTGACATGACTGCCAGATCCCACCAGCACATCTCTGCTGTGTGGCACGACTTTCTAAGCTGGCTTTGGACACATTTCACAGAATCACAGAATTGTAGGGGTTGGAAGGGACCTCCAGAGGTCATCGGGTCCAACCCCCCTGCCAAATCAGGTTCCCTAGAGCAGGTTGCCCAGGAAGGCATCCAGACAGGCCTTGAATATCTCCAGAGGAGACCCCACAACCTCCCTGGGCAGCCTGTTCCAGTGCTCTGTCACCAAATCATTTCCTCAGCCTGTTCCTGCAAGGACAGGGTCAGTCTGAGATTGCCCTAGGAAGCTGTACCCATTTGATTCTGATCTGTTTTCTCAGGCTCAATAAAAATCTACAGTGTTAGTATTCAAATTAGCTACAAGTTCAAAATGTTCCTCCTGCATATGTGCGGGGTAGCCCAGCGCAGCCATGTGGCACCCACAAAGCACCTCAGAGATGGTCAAGGACAGTCAAGCTGCTGAAACCTGGGGCTCTTAAGGACATGGAGAGACCAATGCTCCAAATGAGACAGCCAGGAAAGCTGGGTCCAGCCATGGCCCTAGACCTCCGTGTGCCCTCTGTGCCTCTGACAGACACCTTTCCTCTCTGGCAGCCTGCCATCCCGTGGGAGAGACCAGCTTTGAGCACACAGTGGAGCTGCAAGGAATCATATTCAACAGCAGCTTACAGAGGGAGAACTCGGACTACTACAGGGTGCTGACACCCGCCCTCGAGAGGCTGGTAAGTTGAGCTGGGCTTACCATGCACACTGCAGCTCTGCACCCCTTGCTTGGCACAGGGCAGAGCCAGGAGGCTGCTGGGTGGCCTGGGCCCCATCCCTGCTGTGGTCCCTGCCTGTGTGGTTCCCCAGGGCCCAGCTTGGCTGTCCTCATTCAGGGGCTTCTTAAACGTCAGCAAGCAACACTGCAGGGCTGAGTTGCACTTTGACAGGTCCCATCAAGGCCCTGAGAGAGACTTGTGGGTTGGGAACTGTGTGCTCAGGTCTGCTCCTTGCAAAAAAAAAAAGTGGTGGGAAGAGGTTAACTTCGTGCCCTGAACCAGAGTGGGAACAAGGTTACATGTGCTCTGATGAACTGGACTCAGGTGCTCCAGCCACCTGTGGAGACAAGAAGATCTTCCAGTTAGCTCCAGCTCCCTGGAAAATACTAGGCACCAACTAGACCCATCTCACAGGGGTTTTCTGCCCAGTGTGCATGACCATTGTCCTTTGCCTTGCAGTTTCTGTCCAGTTTCCAGGACTCCCAGCTGGACTGGAGCTGCATTGGTTGCACCATCCTGGGCTACAGGTGAGTGTAGGCAGCTTTCTCTGCAGGTTGTGCAGCTCATGTTTTCAGGACAAGCTCCACCAAAAAGGCGAGCTCACACCTGTGTTCTTGTTCAAAGCTAGCAAAACGAGAAACTGATTTTAAGTTGAGGCTGGATTTTTTTATGGGATTGCACCAGTGTTCCGGTTTCTTTAATTTGGAAATGTAGTCAGAAAGGCAGAGGAAAATGGCCTTGTTCAACCAAAGGCGAGCTTTGGGCCAAAGAAAATGCCAATGACTGTTCATCCCAGACCACACCTCCAGAGACACTTGAGCCTTAAATCATTAAGAATTAGTTTTGTTTCCTTCAAGTTCCCTGTAGGCAGTTAGCACAAGAGACTGTCCCTTCTAATGGATCCAAAGTGTTCAGTAATTCTCTGTCTTCCAGCAGGAACGGGAACTCAAGCGTACTTGTCCGTTTCCGCCTCCGCTTCAGCCCCCAGGATTCCCATCCCCTGAGCTCTGCCACGGAGGAGGAAGCTCTCAGACACGGCCTGGCAGCTGCCCTGCACGAGCAGGGTCTCTCCCTGGCTGCCTATGGGACAATATCCTCAGCTTCTCTTACAGGTGTGCTCCTCCCATAACTGCTGGGCAACCAGAGCAAGGCAGCCTGTGCTGGTGCTGCTAGCAACACGGGTCATACCAGCAAAACTGTGTCTCGAGTAGCCATAGTGCCTTGGGGCTTTAGCTTTGGATGTCCAGTCAAGGCTTTGTGCCCAGCAGCAATTTTAGAAATGGAGCTGCTGCCAGGCACCCAAGCAAACCTCCAAAAGATGCTCTGGTGCTTCACAAGACAGAAGCAGAAACATGCTTAGCTCCTGGCAGTTGCAGAACAGCTGGAAGCTTCATGGGAAGTCCCCAGATCCCCCTACAATGCTAGCATTGTCCTGCTGCTCTCTGCACTGCAAGAGTTGTTTCACGAGTCTGTGGCAACAACAGAGCCTAAAGCACAAACTGCAGCCTGAGGAACCAAACCTCAACAGGTTAATTGCTGGGTTGCCTCTACTAACTGTGAGCAGTCCTTAAGCAGTCCTCAGAGTTGCAGAAATAATTCCTGCTAGGGTAGATATTTCTCGTATGTAAATTTTTCTCTGAAACCACCTGGAATTCACTTTTCCCTCAATAACTGTGCAGTTGCACATGATCGTAGGCCTTTCAAAAGAAATATGGCTAGAAAACATGAAGCTGTGGGCTCCCCACACTCCCTGCAAGGATGAGCAGAGTCCCAGGCCTTTGAAAGCCTTGTGCGCCCCAAATGGAGTGTGCACCTTGGCTATGGGCAACAGCCCAGTGTCGCTTCCACCTTGGAGCCTGCTCCTGGGCTGCCGATCACTGCCACAGCTCTTGAGAACTGGTCCCTGCATCTGGGATCACCCCAAAAGCCTGCAGGGCTATAGATAGCTGCTCACCTGCTGCACCCTGTGCCTGTGGTGGAGAAAAGTGGAGAAGGGCTCCAGGAAGCGAACTGTGCCAGGAGCTCATCACAGGGACTCCCACTGGCCATGGGATGGGGAAAGCAATTGCCAGGCAGGCAGGAAAAGGTGAAGCAAAGCCTCTGCCAGTCCTGGCCGGGAGCAGCATTCATGAGAGCACACAGCTCCTGTGCACCCCAACTAGGATGCTCTTGCTGATCCCCATCCTTCCATTTGTTACAGGTCCCAGTGAGGTTTCTCCATACAGACCAGGACTGAAATCAGGTAAGAGCCAGGAAGCAGGAAGAGCTCTGTGCCTTTCTAAGCATTGCCAGGGCAAAGATCGGCCCCAGTTCCCCAGGTTGCATGCTGCAGCCTGACCTCTAGCCTCCTCCTCACCAGATACAAAAGGTGTTTGCATCCCATCTTGTTCATAACCTGGTGAACCAGTGCTCTGCTCCCCTGTTCCCCCTGGAAGCTCAACAAGAGCTGCAGCTCAGCTGCCGGCTGCATCCCATGGGGACACTGGCAGTGCCGGGAAGCAGGGTGAGCACAGACACAGTGGTGGTTGCCCCTGGGGGAGCCAGGGGGCAGCTGCTGGGAGGTCTGCAGAAGACACAAGTGACTGAAGCCTTGTTGTCCCCAGGGAGCTGCCCCGGAGACTTGTTCACTTGCCGCAACAAGCAGTGCGTGTCGAAAGAAAACCCAGAATGTGATGGCCAAAAGGACTGCTCTGATGCCTCTGATGAAAAGGGCTGCGGTGAGTCCCTTGCAGCAGGTCTCCTGGGCTTTGGAGACAGGCCCCAAGTCACCCCTTGCAGCTGTAACACCACTAGTCTTCTGGGCACTGGGCTGCAAGGACAGCATAACTTCTTAGGCCAATAGTAGATGCTAACATCAGGACAAGGGGAATTATACCTGAGAAACATGCTGGTTCCATTGCCAACAGCAAAGGGGTAACATGATGTTGGGATAGAGCAGCACATTCCCATAAGCCAGTGAATCCCATGTGCCCAAGCTGCAGACATTCAGTGGATGCAGGCAAGTGCCCACTGGCATTGCCCCAGAAGCCTGGCCACAAGGGCATGCCCAGCCACCTATCAACACCCCCAGCAGTGTGGAGCTTGAGCTATCTTTGGGCCTTGATGAGCATACTTGAGATACGGTTTGGTTACAGACTTGGTTGCTCAGAAGGACAAGGGTAGAGGCAGAGTACAAGGAGACCCAGGCACCCTGCAGGCATCTCCCACGATCACTGCTGAAGATAGGGAGCCTCTCACATTCCCCTTGTAATGCTACCACTCCCCTGTACATACCCAGTCTGACCCTGCACATACCCAGTCTGACCCTGTAGAGGTGGTATAGGTCCAAGGACCTGCCCATCCCCTCCTGCTGTGCTGGAGGCAATCCCTGCGTGCCCATGGGCTGCTGGAAGCAGCTCAGCAGTGGCTGAGCTTGTGAAACTAGCAGAGCTATTTCTGTCCAGACTTTCTTGCCTTAAGGAGTTTCAGAGAGGACCCTGTGATGGGTCACTGCTTTGCAGTGCCTTTTTTTTCCCCAAATTGCAGGTTAAAATCTGGTCCCTTGTGACATCCCTAGCAGCGTACTGGTACTTGAGCAGGTGCTGGGAGCATGCACAAAGCTGAAGCAGATTTTTCCCACCTGCCCCAGAAAGCACATTGCCAAGGCACAGGTGGCAGGATCCCAATGCCCTGGCTCTCTCCTCCCTTTCAGACTGCGGGAGCCGCCCTGCCATGCAGACTGCCACCAGGATAGTTGGAGGCTCAGAAGCATCCAGAGGAGAGTTCCCATGGCAAGTCAGCCTGCGAGAGAACAACGAACATTTCTGTGGTGCTGCAATCCTCACAGAGAAGTGGCTGGTGTCTGCTGCTCACTGCTTTACTGAGTAAGCCCTAGCTATCTTGCACCATTTCCAAAAGCTGCTGTATCTTCTGGCCCAAGTTCCCAAAGTACCAGACTGCCTTGTCGAGCCTGGTTTCCTTTCCCTGCCAGACATGGGGAGCTGATGTCCCAGAGCTGATAACAGGATGGACGAGAGGTGGCACCACTTGCATAGCTCTGGTTTGCAGGGTGGCACTGCAGGCCTGCAAAGCCCCAGCTGTTTCTCTTCCAGGTTTCAGGACCCAGCCATGTGGGCAGCGTACACGGGGACCACCTCCATTAGCGGTATGGACAAAGGCACAGTAAAAATGGGCATCGCACGGATCATCCCGCATCCCTCCTACAACACAGACACAGCTGACTACGATGTGGCTGTGCTGGAGCTGAAGAGACCCGTGACCTTTACTAAGTACATCCAGCCTGTGTGCCTGCCAGATGCTGGGCATCACTTCCCCACCAGCAAGAAGTGCCTTATCTCTGGCTGGGGCTACCTGAAGGAGGATTTCTGTAAGCAAAGTGTGGCAGGCGGCAGAGGAGGCATGGTGGGGTGTGAGTGGTGCAGGAATGCACCAGGGAAGGGCACTCAAGCCATGCTCTGGCCAGCCAGGATGGCTGCAACACAAGGAGCTGGTCCCACACAACGCTTCCTACAGGGAGCTAACAGTTGCATCTCTCCCATTTAGTGGTAAAACCCGAGTTCCTGCAGAAAGCAACAGTGGAGCTGCTGGACCAGACGCTGTGCTCCAGCCTCTACAGCCATGCCCTCACAGACAGGATGTTGTGTGCTGGCTACCTGGAGGGGAAAATAGATTCCTGCCAGGTAAGCATTGTCCAGGGAAGCTGGCACACCTCCCAGCATGAGTCTTTTCCTCCCCTGTATGCACCAAGTAGTACTTTGGGAAGCAGGATCTGACACCATGGGTGCATCCCACCAAGGTTTGAGGCCACACCTTGGATCCAAGCATGGATCAGGGACTGCAAAAGAGAAAAATGAAGATATATTCTGTAGTGCTTAGAGCAGGGCACTGCTGTTCATGGGGCTTTTTTTGCTATATAACTATTTTTCTCTCTTTGCTGACCTGTAATCAGATCTGGTGTTACTGAACTACCTGGCAGCTCCTCAGATCAAAATCCCACTGGCAAAGGGCAGCAGTAGAAACTAAAACATATACAACAGATCGTGGTGAGGGACTTGATGGTTTTCCTAGGTAGCCTTTATTCAGTCTGGAAGTGCAAGTGATAAGCTGGAGAAAACCCTGCCTTTCACAATGGGTGGGGAGAACACACTGTGCTGCGAGAGGGGGACAGTAATTTCCATGGCTGTTCCTGTGGTTTGTCAGGGCCCTTCACAGGTGCAGCCACTAGCTGAGCAAAACTGCTCTTCTGTGGTGGTAGTACTTCATATTTCTGCAAACACTCGAGCACCACATGTAGCACAAACACTGGAGAGGGAGACAAGAATGGAAGATTTGAGGTTGGATGATGAACTTTACTTACCCAATTATTATCCACATAGAACAATCCCAACATCCAGCTGGGACTGCCAGCTTCACAGACACCAACTATGTGCCCTACAGCAATGACATACAGCCCCACTGTACCAAAGAATTGACTAGGGACTGTAGGCCAAATCAATAAAACATCACGCAAAGATTAGCATGGCCACCTTGTATCATGCAATGATCGCCTGTAATCTGGCTGTTGAGGGACTGTGGACTTAACCTTTAAGGGCAGCAGTTAACAACTCATTAAACCAGTAGCAATGCTTGCACTAGAGTTTATGAAGGACACCCTTGTACTCTTCTGGCACATCAAAGGCACAAGTCTACCATTTAATAGTAGGACAGTGTGCCTACATAGAGGAGCACCCAAAGGTCACAGGATAGAGCAAATCAGCAGGGGTGAGTGGGCCTATGCAGGGACAGAGAAACACAGACTTGCAGAGGTATGTTCAAGGTGGCTGTGGCAAGCTTGGAGCATCCCCAGGAATAGTTCACCATCTGGGCTTCCCTTGCAGGGTGACTCTGGTGGGCCCCTGGTCTGTGAAGAACCATCTGGCAAGTTCTTCCTGGCAGGAATCGTGAGCTGGGGAATTGGATGTGCTGAAGCCAGACGGCCTGGGGTTTACACACGTGTTACCAAACTGAGAGACTGGATCTTGGATGCTATTTCTCCCTTTCCCAACTCCATAACGCGTACTGTCCCACTAATACACTCCAGTACTAACAGTAACGTGGTCACCACTGAAGAGCTCAACACCACCACCAGAGCAATCCCCACCACCTCACCAGCCCCAGCTGCCAGCAAGCCAGCACCTGCATCCAGACCACAAGGTAAGAGACCACAGGGTGGCTACAACTTTTGCAAGAGGAGTAGCTGGTACAGGTCCAATTGCAAGATTTGTTGTTCCACTGAGCTGAAATTACCTTTGGTAGGGTGACCCACACAACTGTTGCTTAAGTGCCAAGGGCACAAGTGACACTATCTGGTTGCCCTGGCTTAGTCCAGAGCAGCCTGGCAAAGTCACTAAGTTCCAGCACAGATGAGTGTCCAAAACAGGACCTAAGGGACCAGGGACTATGACATAGCAGTGCCTGACACTGCTTAACTTGTTGATCACTCACTTTTGTTTGCCAGCCATGTACTTCCCAGAAGTTCAAAGCTGCTAGCTGTAACCTAACAGCAGCCATGCACCTTCTCACTGAAGTTCCCCTCAGGAAGGTTGGTGTCTACAGAATGATTGTCAGATCCAAGGAGTCTTCCCAGCAGCTCTGCAAGGAGATATAGATGTTAGAAAGTTAATTCTAATTTTAGAAAAATACCTATCTGGAATAGCAGGGCTAAGAGGCACAAACCTGCTGGTTACTCTGTCTTCAAGAAAGGCATAGACCTAAGGACTTGCTAAGAGCAAGCTGCAGACCAGCAGTTAGGATGAAAGCCCATGTATGGCTGTACACAAACACCATCAGGGAACCCCATGATCTGCAAGCAGGGCTCGCGCAGACTTAAGCCCTGACTTGTCCCTGCTTGGACTTACTGGTTAGAGAGAGCAGAAGCCTCTTCCCACTTGTCTTCTGCTCACAGTACTCACAAATCATGCTTTGGCTTTTGTTCAGAGTGTGGAGGACGACCTGGGCTCTCTAAACCCAGCAAGATTGTGGGAGGAACAGATGCTTCCAGAGGAGAGATCCCCTGGCAAGTCAGCCTGAAAGAAGACTCGATGCATTTCTGTGGAGCCACCATAATTGGGGACCGCTGGCTGCTGTCAGCAGCTCACTGCTTCAATGAGTAAGAGTCCATCCCTGCTGGCATTGCTATTCCAGCTTGCCAGCCCACTGGCATAGAGCTGCACAGCTCTACGCGGCCATGGAGCCAAATCCACAGCTATGGCACTGGAGTTGCTGGTGAAAAGCAAGGACATGCACTGAACATTCATTTTTGTTATCGGTAGAGGTCAATAGTAAAAGCAGTTTTGCGGGGACACTGGGATGAGGCAGGGAAACACTAAAAACACCCAGACATGGAGCGGGGACAACACATTTGATAGGGGTGGAAAAGGGCAAATGCCATAAGACAGTTTCTTTGAGAAATTTAACTTCACGAGGAAAGGCCTGTTATACAGATTAAAAAAAAAAATAGCTGTAATAATAGGAAATAAACACATAATCAGTTGTTATGGGGCAGGGGGTCAGTTCAGGCCTGCACAGTTCTGTTAAACAGCAAGAGCCCAAATGGATTTATAAATGACCTAGAACAGGAAATGAGTAGCAAGAAGATAATGTTTGCCAAGAATAAAAATTCCTGAAAGCAGAAGTAATGGGGGCTCAACTATGACGAGTTTCAAGATGATCTTAAATAGCTGGGCAATAAAACAGCAAGTGAAATCCAAGGTAGGCAAGTGTGAAGTGAGGCAAAGAGCAACAAACCAGTGCTATCTATCTGCAGATGATAATGGGTTTCCATCAGGTTTTACCATTTAGAAAAGGAGGTCAGAAATAAGTGCCACGGAACAGCAGCTCTCTGGGCAGTGGCAATTAAAGAGCAAATGAATGTTAGTAATTATTAGAAAAACAACTGAGATTGCCAGTCTGTTGGTACTTAGATCCACAGCAACTCACTTCTCACTGCACGCAGTGCTAGGGTAATATAAAGAATAACACAATAGACAATGTGGAACAGCGTCCAAAACAAGCATGACATACACCAGACTAGAGATGGGAAAAGAGAACTGGGTGGGAAGGGAGTGTGCCATGGGATCTATGCAATTATGAAAGGTACAAAGTGTTCAGGGAATGCCTTTTTACTGTTTCTACATGATGTTAAATTAAACCATCGAGAGCAGATGGAAAACAATAAAAAGGAAGCAGTTCTTCATAAATGATACTAAACTGTGAAGCTTTTCACTATGAGAAGTGATGAATGTTTCAAGTCCACATGGGGATAAAAGATTAAAAAACAACTCTAGAAAGAAAACTTGTAATAAAAACATCTGTCAAAGTATTTTGAATATAGAGGCATTATTTGCATGCCAGAACACTCCTGAAATCAAAAGTTTATGGAGACAAGGAGAGGATTACTACATGTTTACCTGCTCTTGACATCCAACATGTGCCGCTGATGGAAACAGAGTTCTTGGGGTGTGACTCAGCCCTTGCATATGCTGGGTTCTGCTTTGGTAAAGTCAGGTTTCAACACTAATCATTTAAAGTTCAGCTTAAATAGTCTAGCAGCTCAGCATGTAAACTAGGTGCATGTGTGTGTGCATACATATTTAGGATTATGTATTTACAGGACAGATCCAGAAGAGATTGAAGCCTACATGGGAACGACATCACTAAATGGAACAGACAGGAACACAGTGAAAGCCAACGTAACAAGAGTCATCCAGCATCCTCTCTTCAATCCTATCCTTCTGGACTTCGATGTGGCTGTACTTGAGTTGGCAGAACCCCTCGTCTTCAGCAAATACATCCAGCCTATCTGCCTCCCACTTACGGTGCAGAAGTTTCCTGTTGGCAAGAAATGCATCATTTCTGGGTGGGGAAACCTCCAAGAAGGGAATTGTAAGTAGTGGTGCCTTATCAGTTGATTTTCTCTGGAACAGTGACAGATTCAGCAGCAAAGCCTGTACCACAGTGACCCAGACAGTCCTGGGTGCATACAGGACAGTCAGGAACTGACAGAAACACAAGAGTAAACAAGCGGGGTATGCCTTGGCAGCCTGCTGTAGCTCAGGCAAGATAGCATTCAATGACCAGGGTCAGTCACAAAGATGTTCCAAGCTGTTAGAAAGAGCAAGGCTCCCATTGTAGGAAGGCCTGAGGGTGGCAGATGTGCTACCAAAGAAGCTCTACTGCCCTTCTAACTGATGGCAAGGAGCACACGAACTGTGACAACAACAGGAACTTGCTGCCTGTGCCTGGTAGCCTGTAGACAGGCATAAAACTGCATCCTGGGGTGAAGCAGGAGCTGTGGGGGCTTCCTAAATGAGAGTAGCTCATACAGGATTCAGCTCTCATCTGAGATTAGAGCCTGATTTTCAGAAGCATGTGTTGGATCACCCTAAAAGCCATTAGGTCTCACTTCTGCCTGCTGCACTCACTAATCCCATGGTTTCCATGCAGTCACCAAGCCTGAGAGCCTGCAGAAAGCTTCTGTGGGCATCATAGACCAGAAGACCTGCAACTTCCTCTACAACTTCTCCCTCACCGACCGAATGATCTGCGCTGGCTTCCTGGAAGGGAAGATAGACTCATGCCAGGTAAGAGTCTAGGATTTCTCCACTCCTCTGCAGATTGCTCCAGAAAACCAGGCTAACTCACAAGTTATGGCTTTGTGAAATATTTACAGAGTTTCTGCAACTAGGCTGAAACCCACGTGTACCTTAGCTCAAAAGAACACCTTACTGCCCCAGGGCTTTAAAAAAAGTGAACAAAGGTTCATCAAATTAAGCATTCAGATATTAACTTTCATAACAAATGCCAGGGTGACTGCAGCCAGGCTGTGCCATTGGCCCTAGTTTCAGCCTCTGCACACTCGTGTTTTGCACAAACTGTGTGGGAGCAGAATGTCCCTCAGAGTTCCCTCAGAGAAATTTGAGGTTAGCTAACTCCTCCTAGTGTGGCTGAGGAGCAACTCCATGCAGATGTGTCTTGGGGAGAGTGGGCTGAGCAGCCACTGCCTTGCTTCTTCTTCAGGGAGATTCAGGTGGGCCCTTGGCCTGCGAGGTCACCCCAGGCGTGTTTTATCTGGCTGGCATCGTGAGCTGGGGAATTGGCTGTGCCCAAGCTAAGAAACCTGGCGTCTACTCCAGAATCACCAAATTCTACGACTGGATCCTGGATACCATCTCACAGTATGCCAGTCCTGGCACAAGCACTCCTTCCAGTTCGGCCATCACCAGCACTTCTACGGCAGCCATCCTCACACGCCACGCCAGTACAACAGCTACAATAGCCATCAACAGAACCACCCTGAGCACGAAAACCACCACACCCACGAAAGAAACCTCCACAGCTCTGGGAACCACTGAGCCTGCCAGGCCCACCCAAACCCCAGGTAAAAGTCCATCGGTAGCAAATTTACTGACATGCTGCTGGGAGACCTCCAGCCCCAGCATGGCGGGCACTAAGCAGGCCGTGGGTTATTGCCTTCCAGTGGTGCCTTGTACCAGCTTCACCTTCCGGTGTTCCAGCAATGTCTGTATTGGAAAAGAAAATCCTGAATGTGATGGAGTTGTTGACTGCAGCAATGGCTTTGATGAAAGCAATTGCGGTGAGTACTGTTTTGCAGCCTGTGATTGCTACCCAGCCTTGTTCCACGATACTCAGACTCCCCAGTGCAACCCGTTAACTTCACATGGGCTGTCTGGGGCCAGCTCCTTGTGGCCCTGGCCTTACATGATGTTTGAGAGACTACAGGATAAACCTGGATGAACAGTGTCCACATTTTCTACCAGGGAACGTGGCCTATTCTACACTATAAACATTGGACACATTTCCCAGCACGCAGGCCTTCTGCCAGTGTGCTAGAACAAGCTGGCACGACAACTCTGCACAGCATTACAGCCCAGATCTTTTGCTATCTTGGGACTTTTCCTAGGACTGCACATCCCTTGCTGTGTGACAGCTCGGCCAGTGCATCCAAATTTGCCATCCTCACATAGCACATCCCCGGAAGGCGTGGAGTGTGATAACAGGGAAGTGTTTCCAACCTGTATCACGTCTGCCAAGCCTTGCCTCAGATGCATGAATGAAATTCATCACATCCTACTACTGCCTTGTGCGTGTCTCCCCAGAACGCTGTCCCACGGTAGGGGCTGTGGAAGGACAGATAACCCTTTCCCTTAGTTACTTAGAACCACGGTGCCTTTTTCTGTTCCAGACTGTGGCTCAACCACTGCTCTGGCCTTCAGCAAGATCGTGGGTGGGAGCGCTGCAGCTCGAGGAGAATGGCCCTGGCAAGTCAGCCTCTGGCTTCGGCAGAAGGAGCACAAGTGTGGGGCTGTCCTCATCGCTGACAGGTGGCTGCTCTCTGCAGCTCACTGCTTTGATATGTAAGTATGGGCAGGTGAAGCCGGCGAGCCCCTGGCCACACTGCCATCAGCCCACCTTCCCCTTCCTCGCGGTCCAACACCACGGCTGGGATGCTGTGGTGGAAGCACACACTGCCTGTTACAGGTGTGCCCCTACAGGTAAGCAGGAAGAAGACTGGAAGGAGCAAAGCCTGGGTATATCTGCGCCACAGTGTGATGGAGACAGGGGCCCTGGCCTCACGTGTGGCCACAGTGCATCCCAGCCACACAAGCAGAGGAACGGCACTCCTTGCTAAGCCATGGTCCTAACAGCCAGGTTTGCTGTCTTTCTGCAGTTACAGTGACCCCAAAATGTGGGTGGCCTTTCTAGGAACACCCTTCCTGAGTGGCATCGATGGCAAAATGGAGAAAATATTCCGTATCTACAAGCACCCTTTTTACAACGTCTACAGCCTGGACTACGATGTGGCGCTGCTAGAGCTGAACGTGCCCGTCAGGTTCAGCAGCACCATCAAACCTATATGTCTCCCAGCCAGTTCACACATCTTCCACGAAGGAGCCAGATGCTTCATCACAGGCTGGGGTTCCACGAAGGAAGGAGGTACTGGCTGAGAGGGCTCCCTCCCGTCTGTGCTGGCCATGTTAAGTGCCAGCTACCCTGCAAGTCCACACATCCCCATCCCCGCTCCACTGCCCCATGCACTACCCCTGACAGACCATACCCTGCAGGGGTTACCAGCCTCGGCAAAGCCTTGTGCCACCATGATCTCCTCTCCAGCAACCACGCACTGTACCCATCCCTTTGGTTACACCTCTGCCCTCCTGCAGCCTTTCCAAGCTTTCTCCATGCCAGCCATCGCACTCCCCATCCCTCTAACAGCTGCTTCAGCTGTGCTCCTGCAGTATGAGGACCTCCCCGATACCATTTCTATCTGCTCAGCTGCACTGCCTGACAAACTATACACAAAAGGGCCCTTCCTGGGCTTGCTCTGCTGAGGAGCAACCAGGCCTGATACACTTGGTTGAAGTACAGGTCTCTCCCTTCGGCACACAAGCAAGGCCGCAGTCCCCACTCTTACACATGCTGCTGTTACTTAGGTGCCCTGCACCAAGTTAACAGCGATACTTGCCTCCTCAGGTCTCATGTCAAAGCATCTGCAAAAAGCAGCAGTGAACGTGATTGGAGACCAGGCCTGCAAAAAGTTCTACCCTGTCCAGATCAGCAGCAGGATGGTGTGTGCCGGTTTCCCACACGGTACCGTCGACAGTTGTTCAGTGAGTGCGAGAGCAGCAAATGCTGCTGTGGGGACAGCAAACTCGTGCAGAGTCCCCGTGCTGTATCATCCAGGACAGCCTTGCCCTGCCTCCCCAGCTTAGATATCTGTCCACCCATCTCCCCTGCCTGTTGCCACCCTTGGAATCCACCCTGAACGTGCCTCGTTCTGCTTGTCCCACCAACCTGTGACAGGTCAGGGAAACATGCAGAGAGATAACGCCAAGGAAGATATCACAGGGATACCATGAAGCCCATTTCACATCCCTGCTGCATCTCTGGAAATGCTCTTCCATGTCCCAAAGTCCTAATTTCAGTGCATGCAAGTACATCAGCTAGCAGCCCTCCAGGTTGGAAATGGGCTCCCGGGGAGGTGGGCAACAGGACAGCGAACGCTCCCATGTCCCAGAGAGCAACATCTCACAGCTGGGGGGCTGGGCTGGGCTGGCTTGACTCTTTTTGCCTTGATACAGGACCCTTTTCCTCTCTCTGCAGGGTGATGCTGGTGGACCTCTGGCATGTCAAGAACCCTCAGGAAGGTGGTTTCTAGCAGGAATCACAAGCTGGGGCTACGGCTGTGCCAGGCCGTACTTTCCTGGTGTCTACACTAAAGTAACAGCTGTCCAAGGCTGGATTGCGCAGAACCTCAAGCTCTGAAGCTGCATTTTACTACTCAGGGAAGGCAACGAATGAGAGGAGTAATTGGCAGAGGATGCACTAACCCCGCACCTACTGTACGGTTTTGGATACTGTGAAGGGGTAACGATGACTGGCAGGTATTAACCAAACGAGTCTGTTGTGAACCACTGCAGTCATGACACCAGGGTATTTGGTAACTGCTTTGCATAGAGAGGTACAGTTCTAGACATGTTTTCTATAAATAAATGAGGCCTGTCCCATCTTCAGACCTGGCCAAACATCCTACGCATCAAAACCTGGCCTTTCAAGTTGGAGCGGTGCCAGAAACATCTGCCAGAGATTCACATAGCGTGCTTTAGCTCTGTCTGTGCACTGTCCTCCCAAGGTCAACCCAAGAGATGAGAGGACCTTGTCCCAGCCCTGAGCTATGCCCTTGCTGAAGCCTCAAGATCTCGCTGCCTGGATGGAGCTGTTATAATGTGCAATGGCTTTTGGAAAGGGCATGCTACCACTTCAAATCAATGCTTGGTACTAGTCCCTGTAAGCTCCACGGCTTACCGTTTGATCACAAGAGAAGCTTAGGATTAAGACACTCGGACTTCAGACTGCCCAGGGCCTCATCCATATTAAAGAATCAGTACAGGCTTCTCACCCCTGCCTCAGCTCCCTTTGTGTAAGGGAACAGCTGATTCAGCTGAGGACCAAGGCACAGCAGCCACACAGACCACTGTTCTGGTTAAGCCTGGTGGGAAGAACTCAACCTGCTGAGAGGGGCCCAAGCATCCAATTCATCCAGGGGGAAGCCCAGTCCCATTAGCTAGCTAAGGCACACAATTGGGCTTGCTCTTAAAAAAATGCTGCAAAGCTCGTGTGTAAAGCTTTAGACCTGGACATCTCTTTATAGGCTTGACCATCAAAATAGAGCAGTGGTTACGTTCAGTTAGCTCCCCAACCCCATTCCTAGGCTTATTGCAGGTAAGCTGTGCATCTGGGTACAGCAATGGGTTTCTTCTTTCCCAGCCTACAGAATCATAGAATGATCTAGGTTGGAAAAGACCTTCCAGATCAAGTCTAGCCATCAATCTGACCCACCGAGTCCCATCTCTAAATCACATCCCTTAGTGCCACGTTCATCTGGCAGTGAGGCCCACAACTCTTCCAGCTAGAGCACAGCAAGGGGGGAGACCTGGTTTCCAGGCTCAGCTCGAGTGGGTTCAGTTCCAGAGCTGGAACACTTGTGGGATGCTTACTCTGCTGAAACAAGACTGCTGTACAGCCAGGACCACAAAACTCAAAGAGCAGAAAGAAAAGTAAAAAGACCCCTATGAGAACGTAGCTGGAAGCACTTGTATTTTCAAGTAACCTTTCTGCCCGGTTTGGATGGGAAACTCCAATTTAGTTTCAGTTATTCCAAACATCCAGATATCTTAGTACATTATCTTGTGAGAGCACTTTATTCCCTGTATTGAAGCCACCACACTGGAAGATAAAATGAAATCCAATTTCCCACTTATTCCTTTGAACATCCTAGCAGGTTAAGGAGAGGTCAGTCCCTTCCAGTCTGTCTCTCTGCCCCAGCCCATATTGGAGTATTTTATAAAATATGGAAGTGCTTCAACAGAAGGAATTCCAAAAACATCATTGCAGGGGTACAGGCATTTTTAATACCCAACACACTACTCTTCCAGCTGCTGGGCATACTGCAGACCACACAACACTTATCGACCATTCCAGGAGTGGTGTACCAGCTAAGCACAATACTGAGCGTACCTGCAAAGAAGTACCCTGTTAAGGATGTGCTCCTTCCCAAAGGGACAAAACCTGAAAGGTAGGCTCCAAGATGGAATGCTCGTGTCAGCACCAAAGCAGAAGTTACAGAAAATCACAGCCACACATTTATTTTTTTCCTTTGAAGAAATCAACCTGTGTAGTTCCTAACCCATTTCATACACGGTCTATCGCTCCGAAGGCGTGCCTGTACAACTATTTGCAAGGCTGTGCTGTGAGCTCAGTAAGTACGCCCTTGGCTCCCAATGCACTGCTTGAGCTAAAGCTTCATTTCAGCCCCACAAACAGCTCTATAAACACAAGGGAGGAAAGAGCCAGCTGTGGCGTGGGGAGCATCTCATTGCAGCTTTTCGACTGATGAAAAGGGACTAGGTAACTACCTGATGGCTGGGTCCAGGCTTGCTTCCTGGGCAAGGGGACTCTGTTGCTGGCTTGCCCCCCCCTTTTCCACAGAAGGCTCCTTGCCTTGCACAGCCGGGATTTATCGGCCGCTATATGCCTTGGCCAGTCGGGACCGTTGGGAAGGGCACGAGGCAAAACAAGCAGCTCACGGTGGCTCTCGAGGCTGGAAAATTCACTCGCTCCTGGGTTTTGGTGCTAATAAAAGCCAAAGGATGCAAACGGTTCAGCGAGGGTTTATTGCTCTGCCACGGCAGGGGCTGGGGAGGCTGCGGGACCTCGCCCCCAACCACCTGGACTGGCCGCATGTCCCTTCCCCGCATGGTCCCTCCCTCGGCCAGGAGCCGGGGACGCTTCACATGTTGGCTCTCTCCCGCTGCAGCCGCGAGTTGTAGGCTCGGGAAACCGTGTTCCAGGAGTCCATGTAGCGGTCCATACACATGGCGATGCACTTCTGCGGGGGAAAAAAAAAAAAAAAAAAAAAAAAAAAGTCCTGAGCTGGGGAGCGCCGGGGTCACCCCCTGCTCCTCGCCTTGCCCCGACGGCGCTCACCTGCTCCGAGTTGTCCAGCGAGCCGCCCGGCTTCCCGATGCACTTCCGAAAGCATTTGTCCGTCATGCGCTGCGGAGAGAGGCCGTGAGAGGCGGCCGTGAGAGGCGGCCGCGGACCCCGGGCCGGAGGTACCGGGCTGGGGGCACCGGGCCGGGCCCGCCGCCCCCCTCACCTGTAAGAGCTCCTGCGCGTTGGCCACGGCGATCTGCACCTTCACCTGCTCCATGATGAGCCCCGGGTCCAGCTTCCCTCCCCCGCCGCCCCCGGAGCCGAAGTCGGAGCCGAAGTCGGAGCCGAAGCCGCTCTCCATGCCGCAAAGTCACCGCGGGCAGCGGCCCGCACGCTGCCGCCGAAATGGCCGCCGGCCGGAACTACAGCTCCCAGCGTGCACCGCGACAGGCCCGTGGCTGGAACTACAACTCCCAGCACGCCCCGCGCCGCGCTCCCTCAGCTTGGGGGGGCTCCTCCCGTTCCCTGCCGCCCGCCTGAGGCGCTCCCCGCCAGGCGCGGGGCCGAGGCCGGGAGCCGTCCCCCGGGGGCAGGGCGACCTCCGGTGCCACCGCCGGCTGAGGCGGAGTCGGCCAGGGGAGGGCGCTGGATCTGGGGAGTTGGGGGGGTCTCTGCTGTGGTGGCGGTCCTGTCACAGAGGAGCCTTGGGCTCTAGGAGACAAAGCGCAGCCGGAGACGCCGGTAGCCTCAGGCTGCGGCTTTGCTCCCCCGGGACCGCTGCCACCGGAGTGCTCGCACCGTGGGATCCATTCCCAGGCTACCAAATAACTCCCCCGTTTCCAGCTGGCTGGGCTGTAAGCGCCAGACCAGTGACATTTTGCAGGTTAAATACGGCACAGAGCTTGAGTATCAGGTTTAAACCAGAGCCTCGCACACTGTGGCAGCAGGAAGGGACCTAAGCCAGCTTTACCGCAGAGAAAAACGCTAAAAACCATCCTCAAGTGCCCCTTCCCAAACATTATGATGAGCGTTAAGATTTGGGTACCCTTCAGAGAAGTTCCCCGGTGAACCTTCTTGTTAGGGGACTGAGCCACGTTCCCTCTAGCTTCGATACCTGGCTCAGCAAAGAGGCTCATACCCGAACACCCGCACCATGGCACATCCTCCAGAATGCCGGGGGAGTTCACAGAATCAAACGGAGGATGACAACGTGTTAGGTAGCTCTTTTTCAGGTAGGAGATGTGACACACTAAAGATGCTACTGTTGCTCTCTGAGCATTACAGTAGAGCTGAAGCCAAACCTGGTCTCAGCTTCAGTATTGCAAAACCACATCATCCCCCCCTGTGGGGCCATCCACTTGAAAAAAAATAAAATCCAAAACAGTTCCTGCACCTCACAAAATTCTAATCAGCTAATACTAAAGTGCCCTGGGTGGTTGCCCAGGGTAGAATTTTATGAATACAGGCAGGTGAAAAGAGGTGGACTGTGAATCCGGAAGATTGCATTGCTGTTAATCCAAAATCTGGGTATTGCTTCTTCAACTGTGAAAAAATGGGATTGTTTGGGCAGGAGGAGCCTGGCCAGCACACTCAGAAAGGCAAAACAGTTCATTGGAAATTGAGGTAGGGCAGCTGATGAACATAGCTAATCACAGCAATGGTTCAGCCCATTTCTCAGTTCCTAAGAATAAGTCTCTCAGAATCTGCTTTTACTCTCAAGTCAGGATCAAATTCCCTAAATGGAAACAATCCCTGCAGTGGAAGGGCTCCACAGGGACAGCAGGAAATGGAAGTTGATTTGCTCCTGATACTCAAGTTCTTCCTGTTGCTTTAGTTGGAAGCAGTACCACTGATGAGAAGGGAGAGCAGTTTCCCCATAGCACTGCCTGCAGAAAATTTAAAGGAAAGGGCTTATTTGTTTCTGGACACACCACTTGATTCAACTGATCTCTTTTAGGAGCATGGACAATTCGCTGACCCATCTCACTACACCCAGGAAGCTCTCCTGGGATAAAGTATCTCAAAACGGCCGAGGTTACCTCTGCGTTGGTTTAAATGAAAGACAAACAAATAAAATGCAAAACATTTATTCGAGTGTGTTGTACAAAAAGTTTCCAGTCATAAAATGTATATTACAAATCATTGAAAAAGACAAGACATTTGGCATGCATATTCTAAAAAGAAACAAAACAAAAAAACACTTTGAAATGGTAAAGTCTAGATCATTATGTAGTTTACATGAGCTCCATGTAAACTTATCATCCTTTTGCTTGTATTTCAGTTTGTAACCTTTCTCACAATTCGTCATTTTAAAAGCCTGAACCTTCCAAAAACTAGTTTTCAGCAGCTGACTGAAGATGGTCAGTTAAACTGGCCAGCGATCAGAGCTATCTAAATAGTCTGTGCTAAAAAAATAAAAAAATTAAATCACAATTCAAGTCACAAGGCATCACTGTTATGAAAATAGAGTTCAACCCAGAAGGTACTATTGTGCCCAAATGTAAAGCATTTTTGCTTAACCTTGTTTAAAACAGCTTATTGCTTGTACTTTTAGTGTAATGGTGATCTGGGTAGCTGGAATAGAGTAACATCCACCTTATGGACAGAATTGTCACTTCATTAAAAGCTAACAAGACAATTTAGAAGTTCAATAAGACACTTTTTTCATCCTGAACTCTAAGTCAATTCACTGCTAGTGCTATTTTAAACAGAGTCTTTCAACATTAAGCAACCTCTTCACACTCTAGACCTTAGCATTTCAAGAAAGGCATTATGCTTACAAATAATAATTGTATGTAAATATGGTCTTCTATAAAAACAAAAACAACACTTAAATTATTTTAAAGTGGTTTAAAGCTAAGCACATTGAAGGGCAAATAAAAATTCTGTTTCCCAGGCCATTTAAACATTTGACAAATGAAATTTTTAATTTGTCTTGACATTCAGCTAAAACAATGCTCTCAAAAATGCAATCACTATCTCACCTTCCACTCACTGGTTTACAACAAGGCTTTGTCTCCTGATAATGTAGGATGTGGGGTTTGGACCCAACAGTGGCAGTAAAATCCAGTATCAAATATGGATATGCCTTTGTTTAGAGATAAGACTTTCAAAACAAGATACAGAAAGAAGAGACTGAAAAGCTTAACAGTGAGGAAATTAGAGAAATGGCTACAAGACATAGAAAACAGATCATGGATGTTTGCATACAGCATCAAAATCTTCTTGGTACACACAAAAGAAAAATATTCTCAAATGTTCTGGTGTGTAGAGAGGATTTCTATGAGCCTCTTCTAACCAACCCCTGTTCAGGTCGCAGTTAAAAGGCCTTCCTACAGGATGAGCATTAACAAGAAGGAAAAAGGTATATAAAAAAAATCCCTGAACTGAACATGAGGTGTCCTGTTGCTCAAGGATAAACACAAACATAAACGTGAATCTCCTTTCACAGTAAGGTCTGCTTCGCACTGCAATATGACTGTGACTAACGCAAGCTGCAGACAAACTCGTCTGGCTTTTACATTACAGCCCATGGGAAGCAGATGTTTATTTTCTTCCTGAGACTTTTGGCTCCTGCTACAAACACAAACTATGCCAGCTAACTCCCATCTAATGGCCAAACAGTGCTGAAGACAAGTGATCAATGCATCAGTGTAAACTACTGTTTTTGTCAGGGCAAATCCAGAGTCCTAAACTAGCCTAAGAACAGACTGTGAAATAAAGGTGTGCAGCAACGAAGCAATCATAGCCACTCCATTACTTGGAATAATCATTGCAATACAACAGCTTAAGTAACAAATATACAAGTGTGGTGAAAGAAGTGCCATGAAACGCCAGAGGCTGTGTAATCGTATCTCACTGCGCAGGACTCCATGTTACCCATGGTTCTGCAGATGGCTGGATTTGTTCAAACACAACCATTTTCACATAGTACGAACTCAGGAGCAGGTATGCATTTACCAGTATTTTATGTGATTCTCTGTGATCTACACAACGAAAAGATCAGCTTAACTACTTTTCTGTAGTTATGCTGTTCTTATTCCTTCCCCCTCACCCCTGGTGCAAATTATTCAGGAATAATTTTTATTATTTCATCCAGAATAAAATTGTTTGCTTGTTTTCCTGGAATGAACATCCAGACAGGCAGTTACACTCCAATACCTACTCTGAGATAAGCCACACTGGTTAATTTCTCTAATCAGAGAAGCCTTAAAATCATTTTTCCTGATAAGTCAAATATGTTCCTCCTTCAAAGTACTACACCTGGTATCAGACAATGGAGCGAGTCTAAGCGTGGACTATCATTTAAACTCCTCAAGAGTGGTGAGTGGTTCACCTACACAACCAAATAGGAAAGGGGGCACTGCTTTTATTTGAACAAAAAGCTTCAATTACCCTGAAAATTTAAAAAAATCTTTTGAAGAGAGAAACTGAAGAATTGATGCTTTTCGCTTTGTAAAGCCAAAAAAAATAAACACCAATCTCCCAGTATGGAGCACCAACTTTAGACTGATAGTACAGAAAGTGACAGTAGCTATACTGAAGCTCAGTATCAAAAGCAAGAGGCAAGGATAGTGTCTAAAGAAAACAGACACAAAAAGATAAGAAGTGGAATACAGTAGTTTTTCTGTGTCTTTTAGTTTACAGCTTGGAATTATTTCTTGAATTGTAAGTAGCCGTTTAGAAAGCACTGTGGTGATAGAATCGCACATTTAAACTGCTGTATTAAGCTTCTCCCCCAGTATCAATCATTGCTTTCCGTGAACACCTACATATGCCTAAACATGGTACTTAAGAAAAGGAAGCGTTTCCGAAGTTACAAGAACAGCTTCAAATCTAAGGACAAATTCTGCAGACTGTTACTGAAGGGCACAGTGCTCACCACAAAACACCTGCAAGCACTGATCCTTAAGGCTACAAGAAGACACGTTTCCCATACAGTAGCTGTTAAAAAAATATGGCTCAGGTAGCAAGAGGTTCTTCCTCATTCCAGCTGCCTTTCTAGCCCATTCTTTACAGAAAAAAAAAAATCACAGAAAAAATGCAAATGAACTGCACATTCATTGCTTAGTATGTAAGATCACAGAACAATCTTATATTTACAGGACAATCTTAAAGGAGAATAAGAAATCTGAAAACTGGCCAATGTAAAAAAATAAATATAGATCTTAAGAAAAAATGCAAAAAAACCCTCAAACACTATGTAAGGATATTACAGAAGCTGTGGGTCAGAAAGGGAAATAACGTCCAGTGGTTGGAAGGTGCGTTGCAAAAATATTTTTACACTGATTGCATTCATTTGTGTAACAGCAATTTAGAAAAGGTAATTGGTAACAGTATGTCTGAGAAACATAATTTCATTAGATACGTTTTACAGAGAGAAAGAAAGAGAAAGACATGACTTACTACGTATTTAACCTTCTACTCAAGCAGAGTGGGAAAATTACATTAGAAAAATGGCCAATGTCAATAAATTGATCCCATTAGCCCAAACAGCCAAATCTTCCTACTGCTTTTTTGTAATGAATCTCCTGATAACAAGCATAATTCTGATTTTGCACTAGTTTAACTTCAGTAATTCAATATCCCACCCAAAGAGAGAAAAGTAGCGTCTTGAATTTATTTTTAGATGGCAAAATACATCCAGAAAAGCTACTTCTGTTCCCACCCTGCTTGCATTGCAAAGCCTTCAGTCAGAGCCACTAAAACTGACCTTCTAGGTTATATCTGTCAGTCATAATATTGTTCAGAGAACATACATCCAAAAGCCACCGAAAACATCCAAACCTTGTAGCTTGTTTGGTGAGTCTAAACTATTTGAATGACAAGATCAGAGTTCAAGAGTGCAGGTAAAAACAGGATTCTATGCTGGCATCAAATGGTATCCAAACTACTAACTAGTGGAAAAAAATATTTGCTTGTACAGTAGCCAATACATTCTTTGTAACAGTCAATTATTTTCCCCTAGTGCTTAAAGATGCACTGCTATCTGAGTATTAACCTTACGGGAGTCAGTAACCTCCACAGAAATGCAGCACAGGAAACCTGAAGCTAAAGGGACACTGTCAGAGACAAAATGCATCGCACTGAAATAAAAATCATCTGCTACTAATACAAAGCATTCTTTATAAAAAGGATTATTCACTTCACTCACTGTTACTTTACTTTGAGGATCTGAATACTGCAAAGCAATACTTATGTCCAAACCAACAGCAGTTCCTTTTAACTTTAAAAAAGGTCATTAAACTATTTCTGTGCTATTTTGCAAATAGTGCTTAATATATCTGACAACGCTCCTCGGAACATACGACAAGTATGAACACGCTGCATCTAGGTCTGACTAAAAAACTCAACATTTACACAGGATAACCTTTAAAACCCCAAATAGTTATCATTGCCAGAAGTAAAAATATTTTCAACGTTAAAATCTTACGCATTCCGATCAATGCTGGGTATGTCAGAATTATTAAATCAAGATGCTTAACATCATAAATACTCTACATCACAACTTGCATTCACCATTTAACAAGATCTCATTTGTGACAATGTCAAAATCCCTAGAAAACACAACAATTAAAACTCTGTTTTGACACTTCCATACATTAAGATGCTGTCTACCTGAAGAAGGCAGAAGCCATCACTCTCCATCTTCTGAAGTAACGATACGAAGCTATGGTGCTGACAGGATTTATACGCTTGTACTAGGCTGATCAAATCCTGGAGCAGGACAAAATGCCATGGTCCTAAACCAAGACGGACAGAAAATGCAGCTACCCTTTGTTACTCCCACTGGTGGAGTAGCGTTTCTAATGAACGTGGTATGTAATTTTCTTAAGCTGGGCACTGCTGAGGACACCAGCAACTTACTAGCATTTCTTAAAGAGCAGAGGAAACTATCATGAATCAATCCTGAGGCCCTGCATTTGAACATGTTTTCTTAAAATTCCCTCTCTTTTAAAATATATAAGTTATCCTGGGTATATATGCACCAACTATAGATTTACCATACACTCAAGAAGTCTCGTCCCATTTTAGCTAAAAAAAATCTCTTCTGCTGCAGGTTTGTACATAAGACTTTAAACTCTGTATGGGGAAAAAGTATTTCAGTGCAGTGATTCAACAAGAGGGAGAAATAAGGAAATCTATTAAAAATTCTGGCAGTTTTGTTCAGTAAAGGTTTTTTTTTTTTGATTTTTTTTATAAAAATGTACCAAGGAGTAAACTTCAAAGAAATCAGATGATACGTATAAAAATAGTTTTCAGTGGCTCTGGAAGGAAAAAAATAGCAAAAATAAAAGGAAATAAATGGAAAAAATAGCAAATAATAATTTCTTTTTTTTTTTTTTTTTCTTTCTTCACATCACTGAGCATCCTCTAGAGGTTGTTCTGGGATCCCCCTAAAATAAGAAAGACAGTGTTAACTACATTCTTACTAGCTCTTGATATTTTAAGACTAGATTCTGGTCATCATCTCAGCTGTTAAAAGCACCTTTTTCCTAGTTTAGTTAGGTTCAGGAACATTGCAACTACAGATAAAACATTACAGACCACAGTCTGTGGCCAGCATGAAGACACCGATACTTTGGTTGTTGCAGTTTCCTCTAACAGGTTGAGAGGTTGATCTCCGCAGTTCCAGCATGGACAGAGATGGCAAATGAAAATCATAACGTCACTGGACTTAGAACAGGAAGTTCTTTCCTTTATTTCAAATGTTGTTTCAATTTGAGATTTATGCTGCATAGCTGCTTCTTTGGGTGGAAAAACGTTTTTGTTTCAGTTGCTTTACACTATGACTCGTGTTCAATCTCCTTGAAACAAAAAAAGCTTTCAGAACTCAGCTTCGAACCTGCACAGAATTAGTTCTCCATGAAAGAGCTGTTAATGGCCACTGATCAAATTAACCAAGCGTTTGAGATTGAAATAAGTGTAGAATATTTTCTAGAATCACACGTACAAAGCATCTTTCTCCTTTTCACTCTGCTGACTGCTGGTTAGTTATTGTACAACAGTTAACTAAGAGTTATGAAAACAAAGAGGTGCTTTACATAAATCAAGTTTATTTCAAATATAGCAGGTATATACTAAAAATAAAGGAGCACTCCTCCTTTCCTCTTCTTAGTGATTATATTTCCCAAATTATATTCTGCTTACAGCAAGAATGCCACTTCTTTTTATTTGGAGAAGCAAATACTGGAATGGGAGATACTGGCCCAGCGAATACTGTCTGCTAAACAAATATTACCAACCCTAAATATAGTTTAAGTCATAGCAGCACTGTAAATCTGTGATGTGCAGCATACTTCCACTGACATCCCAGCATCCCAATCTGACACTAAACTTCACTTGAGCTGTACAGTTATTGACTCAAGTAGCAGTTCCTGGAGGAACTGCTCACATTGTATTCTCTCTGCACATGGTAGTGATGCTGCAGAGCTGCAAGCTGTTTTGATATTGTCCTCTGCAAGCATCCGCTGGAAAAAGGGACCAGAAACTCAGAACTAGTGAAAACTTGAAGGGACCCCCATAATCTCATTGCAGATTAATCTAACCAAGCACAAATTAAAGACCTGGTCTGCATCTTATTACCTGTTGGTTGAAAATGTCCTCCTCTCCAAACTCTGCTTCATCCTCTTCCTCTTCGTTCTCTCGCACGACTACCGATTTAGTAACAGTTCTCACTGCAACTTCCTACACAAAAGGAAAGACAAAGAGATAGCCCATCGTTTTTGTTATACCATCAATATAACACCCTGCTTAAAGTTACGAGGATTTAAAGCAATTTGCCCCAGATTCAAAGTTAGCTGTGCAACCAAATACCTGTAACACCCTGAAAAGCACAAAACCATTCCTGCTTCTAACTACCAAAAGACAAGTAATGTAATTTAGCTTCAGGAGTTTCCTTTTATTACCTAGGTATTTGCGAAGTAGCAGCCATCTTCCAGGTGGCCATTACTCCATTTTACACAAGCTCATAGCAGACTCAGCTACGAGCTGTCAGAGATATTGTAATGTCAGAAACTAAAGTTTCTTACTATGATTACACAGCATTAAGAACATTAATTATTTCTATTAAATATTTTATATCTATTGCATGTGAATTATCAGGACAGTCTTCCAAACCAGGCACTAAAAAGAATTTTAAAACATCAGGGAACTTCCTTTACTACTGAACTACTTTTGAACACTTATTGGCAGTAAGAAATTCTTTTGTAAGCCTTGCAGCCTTGAAACTGTAGGAGAAAGTTTATATTTGTGGAGAAAAGTCACCCTGAACATACTGGTAAGCAGGGATACTACAGGTAACCACAGCCGGTAAGGACATGGACTTTAAGTATTTCCAGACACTATTTTAACCACTTTTTCTGTCTGAATACTAAGCCAGAGCTTTCTATCTATACAAATGATCCTCCCTCCTACCTTGTCCTGTGCTGCTGTTCCTGCACAAAGTGCTTCCACAGAATTGCCAGCAAGAGAGGCAGCATGAAAACTGATACAACTGAGGTCTGTTTCAGTTTCCTATTTCTATCGGACCACTGGGATAATGGCACGTTTATGAACAACAGCCAAAGCACCATCTTCCCTTGCAGTAGGAGTCTTCTGCAGGGATAGTTTTAAAAAAAACAGTGGTGGGCAGATGTAGGACAATGAAGAACACAGAGAAACCAGTGCCAAATGAAAGCTTCTTACATACTTCCAACATTGAAAAAGCAACCATCTTTCCACATTAATAATGACACTGTATCCCAAAAGATGGTGGGTCCTACACACTGTAACTTTGAATAGCAATATTTATTTTCTCTGCCTCTTTGACTGAAAACACAGTTAAATGCCAAACAAATCCACTACTAGCAGGGAGTTTTTCTAAATATTAGAAAAAAATAGTCTACAGATATAATAAGGAGATAATGATCACAGTTTTCTAAAGTTTCCAAAAATCACAAAGACTCACATAGATACTTAATTACTTCAATGTTGTGACTTGTACTATATTAGAAGACAAAGGGGGAAATCTTTTGGTTTTGTTTTGTTTACCCCAGAACAATTTAAAGAGTTTGGGAGATAACCCAGCCCACATTCTTATTTAACAGAAAGAGCCTACCTCTCCATCAGAGTTTACGAGGTATGTGCGGATATTTCCTCCGGTGCCCCAGCTGCCTTGATTCTTCCACACGAGAACAGAAGGAGGGCTATGAGATACACCTGCATCTGCACCCCAAATCTAGTGAGAAAGACATTCTGTAATCAGCTGTTTGTGTACATTTTTTAATATCCAAAAACTTCTAACTTTGACATCCTCAAAGTATGACTTACTGTTACAGTCTGCCCAGCCCTGAGGACATACTTCGGAGTAAATTTATAAGCGATTTCCTCTCCGTCTCCGATTTGTCTTTTCAGTCTCCAGTTACCCAAAGACTGATCCTAATGAGAAAAGTCAGAGTTATTTAGGATGAGCAAAACAGAGGAAACAGGCATCAGAACTTTCTCTAGATCTTTTTCAATTACATTTATTGACATGGTTGTTAGACACCTGCATTCTAACCTGAAAATATTTTCTATACCCAAAAACAGTGTTAATTGTAAATCCTACAAGGTCATTCAGCAACAGTTTAAGAGACTTTTCACACAAAACAGTTCTGTTAGAGCCAGCAAGGCTGTTTTCAACAAGCTAGGTGCCAGCACGTGTTTAGACAGTCAGGGCACAAACCACATTCTCTTCCTGCACCAAACATGACACTCATGCTAGCGCGGTGTAATATTCACCTTTCAAATGCCACTGTTAATTACTGCAGGATGACAGACCTTGAGAGATGCATATTCTCTCAAACGACTTTATCTACATGCGCGGATTAGGCTGTGCAACATTTCAGTTTAGCTCCTCCTCGTTTCCTAGCAGTTCAGCTGGCACTCACCTTCTCCGAGTTGTTCTTCAGTTGAACATATTTGCCTTCCAGGTCTATCTCTTCTATGCTGATACTTCCAGTAGCTGAAGCTTGCTGGGACATTTGGAAGCTACTGCTACTGCTGCCACTAATACTTCCAGTGCCAATTCCACTTGTTCCACTGCCTGAAAGCTCCTCTGCTTCAATACGTTTTCTCTTGCCTCGGGAAGAGCGAACAAGTGAAGTGCTGCTACTGCTGCTGCTGGAGGTAGCCCGAGAGACTGTAACACGGGAGGAGGGACTTGGAGAGAGCTTCAACCTTAACACAATCAAGCAAGCATTTTAATTAAATGGAAGAAAACTAAGTGAAGATTTTTTCCTAGCTCATTCAGGGAACTACATACAAAACAATACAATACAATATACTCAGTAACCAGATTGTAATATGCCCTGAAGCTGATAGCAGCCTCACTGTGTCTTGCCAGCAGGACTGCATATGAAGGAAGAGGGGAGCTATCCAGTCCTCAGAAATTTTCTGGTAACATGACTATACAAGGTGAAAGACAGTGCTAGTGAGAGCAACACAAATCACGTCCTCCCCTACAGTATTTCTATTGCTAAACAAACTATTCTTGGCCTAACAATTTAAAAAAAGGAAAACACAGAAGTATAAGCACTTGAATAAAAAGAGGAGATGAATAAAAGAGGAGATGAATGTCAATTGCACTGCACTTTGAGATCCTTATGAAAAACAAAACAATGTTCTTATCTGAACACCTCTCCTTACAGCTGCAAGTGTTCCATGTAACGCACCGCAGCGCAAAGCCAACGTGACTTTATGGAATCGCAATATGGTCACTTCTGCTAAAATGGTACAAAAAATAAAAGAAATGAAAATAACACCTGCTAGTCCCAAGATAAGCACATTAAGCACATGCAATCTGTACTTACCTTTCCTCTTCTCCTTCCAGGAGTTTTCGGTAAGCACTGATCTCCATGTCTAGTGCTAATTTCACATCAAGCAGTTCCTGGTATTCTGTAAGCTGCTGCTGCATCTGGTCCCTCATTTCTGTCATCTCCTTCTCCTTGGCATCTAGCATCTTCCTAAACTTATCCCGTTCACCAGCCATCATTTCCTCCAATTCATGAATACGATCTTCTGCTGCACTAGCCTAGGGAGACAGTACAACAGAAAACCCAGTTGGCATCCATGTGGGTGCAACAAAAAAAGCTTACCACCCTCCCAAACATTTCTCTCCATAAGCTTCAGAAAATATGGAGGGACAGAAATTTGAATATATGCAGACATTACAGTGCTTTATATTAAAAACGAGAGCAAAGTTTGTCCCTTTTTCCCCCTTTTATACCTGTTTCTGAAGGCCAGAAAGCTGGTAGCTGAGAGATTCTATCCTCATGCGAGCCTCCTTCAACTCCTCCCGAGCTGCACCAGCAGCTTTGTCATTTTGGTCAGAAGCCAGTTTGGCATTCTCCAGCTGGAAGACAAGTTTTATACAAGTCAGTTGCATTGAGATAGATATCCTGAAAATACCCTTTCGGTAGGAAATGAAAGACATTCAAGCTTAAATAATTTTAAATGGAAATCTTGTAAGCTTATGACCAGAATTGCATAATAAGAAGTGGCTACAATTATTGCTAAGTATTTTCATTAACCAGAAATTTGTCAGTTACTTTATTCCTTCAGGTAGAGTAATGAATATAAAAATATATACTTGTAGCCAGCAATTGCGCCAGTACCAAAGCTGCTACTCCCCTCACACCTGCAGCACTGTATGAACTGCAACTTGCTAACTCAATATTCGCTCATGCAAATAAAACAAAATAGAATCATAAAAGTTGGAAGAGACCTTCCTGATCCTCAGGTCCAACCAACCCCCCAAGCACCACATCCAACCTTTCCTTAAACACCCCTAGGGATGCTGACGCCACCACCTCCCTGGGCAACCCGTTCCAATGCCTGACATTTACAATATCAGGGCTAGTAAGAGCATTGCAAAGGCCACAGTAAGAGAAAAGTGACTATGCAACCTTCTAATGTTCCTCTCAATATGGCCATAATTAGATGGCAAGCTTGATCGGGCAAAGGTTTGTCCTGAAGTGCACCCCTTCCCAAGCTCTCTGACCCATCCCTTCTGGTAGTGGGCAGCAGTTCTTGGAGCCAACTCACTTCACCTCCATTTTGGAGGAAGAATCAGATCTACTGATATTTTTTAAAAATCCACCTTATAGCAGAAGACACTGTCCAATAAGGTTTGTGACACCCCTCTGTCTCACTCCGTCCTCCTCAGTGACCAGAAGTTCCAAGTGTTCTCTCTCAAAGTGGCCTTTCTCAGCTAACACTATTCCTAGCTGTTACCTTGGGCTATAACCTCAGTGGAAGCGTATCTGCCCACAGCACAGGAGGAAACATTTGGGCACCAGAACAAAGCTTGTTTAAATTATAATTACTTGTCTCCTTAAAAGCAGTAGGACTGATGGAAATGGTTTTATCTCCCTGACAGGAGTTCCTGTCAGACAGCACTGTGGATAGCAGTCGTTACCTTAGCCTGATAGGTCTGCTCCAGCTCTAGTTTGTACAGTTTGACTTGCTCATCATGCTGATTTCGCAGATCCTCTAGGGCCTGAGCCATTTTGGATTCATACTCCTGTTGGCGACTAGTGTCCACCTCGACCAAACGATGTTCATGACGTTTTCTTGTCTCTCTTATCTCCTGCATAAAAAAAAAGGTAAAAAGATTAAGCTCCTGCTGCTTGGTGGGTTTACTCTGCTGTGCAGCTGAACTTCACCACAGCCGCTCTCATTCTCCCTCCTTTAAGGAAAAGGGGGAGAAAAAACAATGGAAACAGCTCAAGGGTCGAGAAAAGGACAGGGAGATAACTCAACAATTATCACGGTCAAAACAGACTCAGCACAGGTAGATTAGTGTAATGTATGGCCTATCACTAGCAGGCTAGAACGCTGAGAAACTAAAAGCAAACTAAAACACATTCTGCCCCCATCCACCCTCTTCTACCTCCTCCTCCCAGGCAGCAGCCAGACACATGGTCTGATTTTTTGGGTGGACCCCAGTTTGGGGACCCAGGAGTTGGACTCAGTAATCCTGGCGGGTCCCTTCTAACTTGGATATTCTATGATTCTATACTCCAGCGCCTGTCCTTAGCCACACAGCCTTGCCTAGTCCCTTAATTCAGTTTGAGCACTCACTTGATTCCATGGTAAAACATAACTCAGCCACTAAACTGGCAAACATTAAACTCAACAAAAAGAACCAAAAGTATTGCCTAGTTAATCAGACCGAAATGGTTTGGTGCATGGTCAGCCAAACATCACATCTAGCTTGGGTGAGATGACGGGTGGAGCACATGGCAACTGCACAGAGCACTAATTAAATGAGCTCGGGCTGCTGAAGAATCAAAGGTCAGAGCTGGTTTTCACAGGATGGAATAAACTGACCTAATAAGTTTACTACTGGTGCACAAAGGTGGTCTTGCTTCCCTTTCTCATTCCCCCCAAGTCCCCACATGTGCATTCTCACTACTTATTTTACAGAAGCTCTAATCCTCCTTAGAATCCCTATGAGCCAGTTCAACCCACTAAACAGGTAGAAAATTACCCCAGCAAAAAGCAGGGCAATTGTATACTGTTCTCATCAATGAATACAGGTTCCAGTCAGGTCTAACAATCACTGAAGCTGGTTAAAATAAGGGGAAGGGCCATGCAGCCAGGTGTAGAGAAGGGGAATAAGACTTACCCTTTCACACAGCAAGCAGTTATATTAGCTCAGCGGCCCAAGGAACGGTAATACCCTTGTCACTTGGCTCTTAGGCCTGCTCAACCACTGATTTACCATGCAACTCTTGCAAAACCTTTAACTGATTTATTACTCCACCAATTCATAGCAAGGATAATACTGATTTTCTCTACCTGGACTAGCTAGTAATAGTTTATAGGCAGTCTGAGCAAGATCTACATAAAAACTTTAGAATATGAGGTTACTAGGTTGATAATACCTCCTCAAACACATTCTTCCTGAAATCCAGATCCTCTTGCAAGCTCTGGCACCGATTTTCCAGGTCCACACGCATGAGTGTCTCCTTCTCCAATTGCTTCTTAGCCACAGCATGACCATCTTCAGCCTGGTAGGGAATTTGGAAGACAATGATTTGACTGGATCCCTTTTTTCCATCCGCAATCCCTTTATGGTCTTCAATTGACATTTCTGGACCAATAAACCGTAACAATAAATCTAATCTCAAGTCACTAATTAAAAAAATGAAAAGCGAGAACGTGTGTATGAGCATTTAGAAAAGCTTTCATGTTTATACAGCACCTGTTTAAACCACCGGATTATTTCAGTGCAGACAGGTATAAAGCCAAGGATATTAATTTCTCAAGCAAATATTTCATGTTCTTTTTCTTGCCAGCACAGTCCCACTGGATACTTCTGCCCAAGTTTAAAATTATCCAGGATGTTACAAAGGACAAAATTTAAACATTTACCAAGTATTTTTAAATATTTTTTTCACTATCAAAATTTTGAATATACCATGTTACTTTGGTTGTTTCACAAACATTTCTTAAAATTTATTTTTATATCCAAGAGGAGAAGGTAAAAATTAAGCATAAGTGAACTGAAGCAGTAACATTCAAATATAAACTAACAGAAAAACGAATTTTACAAGGAACCACCTTTCTTGTGCTGAAGGAAACATTCACTGCCATACCTTAGCAAGTTGGGCACGCAAATCAGCCACCTCTGCTTCCAGAGTGCGTTTCTCATTCAGGACAGTATTGAGTTCTGCTTCGCTTCTGTGGAACAGCACTTCAAGATCCTTAATGCGACCTTGAGCCACAGACAAATCTGCATCTTTCTTTTTGTAGCTGAAACAAACAAAAGTTACCTATAGTTACACATGGGTGCACACACACCTTGAGAATACCTTGGTTGCAATTACAGATGTTTCATTACTATAAACTTTTACAACTGTTGTGCCACTAGGTGGCTCCCAAAGTAACCTCCAACTGCAGCTAATTAAAATAATCACAAACCTGTCCTAGAACTCAGCTTGTGCCAATATACTGGAAATGTATTGCCTAGCAAATAGGAACACATCACTGGCAGGCAAAAAAAGCCTACTAAAAATTCTATCTACTAGTCTTCATTGCAAAACAGCTCTCCCAAGAAGTGAGAATTCCTCTCTCATCATTTGTTTCTTCACTTTCACTTGAAACCTCACCATTGACTTGACAGCTTATCAAAGAACATTGTAAAGGACAATGACATCGAAGATGGGTATTGTGAACAAAAACACCTAAATGAAATATAACTGTTCTCTGAAGCTTTTTAAGCACCATATAATAAATAAGATACCTTACTAAATTCCATATAGAAATACTACCATGTTTCTACTTCCACACTGCAGTGGCTATTCCACTCCGAGGAACAAACTGACGGAGACCACGCACCCACGCAAGGGCTTCCCTGGGAAAAAACATGACGACAACAAACCTCTTCCCTTCCACGATGGAGAGATTTGGCATTCCGAGTCTAGTGGCATTACTTTATATGGCTCTCTTTACATATCTCATCTTTGCCACATGCTGACACAGGGAAGCTCCTGAGTCCTAGAGTAGTAGTTAACAAGATGTCCCGGCACCTCCCAAAGCTTGGGAACTCCCGACTCATCCTACTGGCCTTATATCTCATTTTTCTTTCCATATTGCTCTCACCCCCAAGTTGGATGAAAAATTATGGTACAATTCTAAACACGTAGAAAGTACTACTCCTTCTTCAACCTGGCTATAAGACAATGAAGACCTTATGTTCTATCCATACCCCAAAGCCTTCTGGAGCTGATTTTTTGGTTTCTTGTTTCATTTGAAAAATTGTACAGCTCACAAAAATATAATTCAAAAGATGGGCAGTTTTGTTACAACAATGTAGACAATGAAAAATGAAAGCATTTTCTGAAAAGACTTCCCTCAAAGGAAACCCTTTGAAGTTTAGTTAAGACAGGATTTCAATGCTTTGACATAGGAAGCCCTGGGATACCTGCAACATCCAGGTTGTGCTGGCATTTATGACATAGAAAGGATGTGTGGGAGGTTCATACCTTGTCTGCAGTGCAAGAGATTGATGTTCAGGCATCTGAATACCAATTGTGCTGTCCAGAAACCCTATTTCACGTTACTTACTAGAAAATTCAATTGAAATGTGTATAGATGCTAACATATTAACCAATGGCTCCCTTCTGTCTTCTGCAGATGAATCTGTAATTTGGAACCCAAACTAATTTCACTTGACTTCTCTAAAGAAAGAGATGAACATCAACCAGCAGGGCACAGAAGCAAAGGTGGCTAAAGGCATCTGTAGCTGTTTTAATAGGACACGCCTGGTAAATCGTGACAGTGATTATCCTCCTCTGCTCAGCACTCAGTAAGATCACACCTGTGTCCAATACTGCACCCAGTTACAGACTCTCAGTCCAAGAAAACGTCAGTAAACTGGAGCAAGTTCAGTACTGGGCCACCAAGATGTCCCAAGAGTTGAAGTACAGGCCCTCAGAGCAGGGGCTGAGGGAACTGAGCCTGACCAGCCTGGAGATGAAGCACCTGTGGAAGGACCTGACCAGAATGACAAGATGTTAAAGAAAGGAAAATGAAAAAAATATTTTTAAAAATTTATTTATTTGGAGAAATCCAGGCCCTGATATTTGTATGGGTGAAATTAGACAAAGGTATCAATGAAGAGTGGTGGGTGTATGCATAAGCACAGATGAATTTGAAGAGTCAGAGTGAATTTAGCTTTTGTAAAGGGAAGATAAGCTTCCCAAGAAGTCAGTAAAGAAGCATTTGGAAAAGAAAGATCAACCTAAGCCAGCCCACTTGGACTCCCAAGGTTTCAACAACATCCCTTGCTAAAGATGGTCCAATCCAATATGATCGGCTCTAGGAAAAAAAAAAAGCTTGGGATGCTTCTTCTTGTTCAATTATCCCAAGTACTAAAACCCAGAACATGTTAGAACACCAGCATGCTACATGGTAAATACGTTAATAAATAAAACAAATAATCAAAAGTATCTGCCAGGGCATCCAAAACCCCTAGAGATGAATCTGTACTCACTCAGAATACCAGGTTGATAACATTTGTCACTAGCTGAACAAGCTGCCTGAGTACATGGCAGGAAGACATCAGCATGAATGCTTGCACTGACAGAACATGTTCTCTCCTAGACCATAAGCCCTGTCATAAATCCTCCTGTAGCAACCAAGGGTCTTAGAGCACACCAAGTGTGCTGGTGTTGTGCAAGCAGACAGCCTCAGGAAGAAGCCAAGAGCAGAGTAAGCCTCGGGCTCCCTCGTGTGCATGAGCTGGGCCTGATGTCACCACACCCAGCCACACCCCATGGCCTCCCTGGAGCATCCTCAACGCTTCCAGGAAAGGGTTTTTCATGCTAACAAATGCAGGCTTTAGCAGAGAAAGACAGGGAGAAATGCAGCTTTTGAAGATGTTAGCTGTATGTTGAAGGCATCTCTTGAAGGCTAGCTATATTGGGATCTGGTAGCTAGAAAAGTCCTACAAGCTTGTAGCTCTGCAACTAAAATTCACTTCAGCTTAATCTTTAGGAAAAACTTCCCAGTACCCTTTCCAGCCATTGCTTTCTCCTACTGTGACTCTCCCAACTACCCATTTTCTTCTCTCTCTCACAAGTGAGACCAAAGGAAAGATGCCCCAAGACAGAAGCCTGCTGTCTCCTTTCCCAGGAACACAATCAAGGGAGTAGCAATGCCTGGGATCCCTCCTGGCATCTCTAAGCCTGCTGCAAGCATGAAAGAGACACTGAGGTAATTGTAAGCAACCATAAATTACATACTGACCTACTCTTCCATTATACACAAAGCACTGACCTAAGCTTGGCATGTGAGCAGAAGCATCTGTCAGCCTCAGCAGGGAGAATTTTGGTTATCAGCTGGCTGTCAAGAGGACACCCTGCAAACAGATTTTTCAAAGCTGTGTTTGCAAGAATCCTATCTGAGATCTAGCCACATGTCACGAGCATAACCTTCCCCATGTCCCCAGACAGACACAGCAAGAATACTCCAAGTACCTTACAAGCATCTTAAAGGACTGGAAGCAACCTGGTAGAAGAAAATTCCAAGTCAAGGAAGAATTCAATTCTACTCCTATAAACTAAGAACAGACAAAAAAAGTGTGTATTTTCCTCATATTTAGCCTATGAGCAGAATTACCCTGGCAAGTCAGTGAAGTGACAGATAATGGTACTCAACTCAATTGTCCAAGTGCAAGGGAGCTAACTCGAGGGAAAGCACCATCACCACCACTTCAAGTGCACAACATTCTACAAGATATTTGCAAAGTCTCTTAGTGCTGTCAAAAGCCTAAAGAACAGGAGACAGCTTGCAGTGATTCACATTAGCTGCAAAGATAAGATAGTTTCGACAAAAATACCTTAATCAAAGCGTAGAAATACACATCTTGCAGAACAGGATACACGAACCAAATTCCTGGAGATACTGGGGCTGTTCGCTTCTGGAGCTTGCATTAAAACCCAAGCAAGCATAATATTTGCTGTCACCAGGACAACCCTGATGTCCATCTAACTCTGACTGCCACGCAAAACATAATATCTGAAATCAACATTAGGACTGCTGGCCTACGGCTTCTAAGAGGGAAGTTAGTCCCAGCAAGAGGAACATGGAAGTAGGGCTGGGTGGTATTCGTCTCACTTAACTTCAGATGCCTGCACACACCACAAGGTCTTTTTATGGTTAACAAAGGCCTCAACAAGAGCCAGTAAATATTAAAGCACAATTCTTCCAACCGCATGCAGGCAAATTTTCTGATATGAAGCATGCACCAAGTTGAATAGGCTTTATGGTGACTTATTCAAATAGAGATGTTTACACTACAGATATTTCATATTTGGCCATTTCATTTAGGAGCAAAGTCCACAAAGTCTCTCTGATGGCTGACTTTAACAAGAGGGTCCAGCAGAGAAAATGAAGATCATGATATAGGACAGATTACAGAGAAAACAATAAAAATGCTCCATCATAAATAAATTAGTCAGAAAAAAAGAATATTTCATTATTTGTATAACCAGTTAGATGCAAATGAAGAAGGAAGATGGGAGACTTATGGTAGGCTTGTACCAGCATTGCCAGACTAAGAGCAATTTTATGTCCAACAGTGTTCACAGACATACTGACTTGCTCAGGAGCAATCTTTACATCCCAAATCTTACCTACTAGAACAGGTACCAAAATTCAATAGAAGCAAAAAGCATCAGTAGCATCAGTCATGCTGCAAATATTGCCCATTATCATATTTTTAAAAAAACTAAATAATAGATCACACAAGGCTTTCCTTACCTTTTATTGAACTCCTCAAGTTCTGCTCTCAGTTTTCCTATTTCAATCTGTAATCTAGCTCTCTCTTTGGCGGTTTCATCCAGAACTCTTCGAGCATCAGCCAGTTCAGACTCATAGAGGCTCTTGATTCCACTCACCTGAAGTAACAGAAGAGTATTCAGATATGAGAACATCCCAAAGACTAAGCATCAAAGAACTGAAATGGTTCAATAGGTTTCACTTAGCTTTCCTTGAAAAAGAGCGTATGATATGACTTCTGTTGTTTAAGAACATTCTATATTGAACATTTCCAATTAATATGCACCTCCAGTTAGCTGTGATCTAGTCCCAAAGACAGTATTTCAGATTTATTCCCAGCGCAACGTAAAACATACCAAGTTTGAAGTGTGCAAGTCTTCCAAAGAGATAAACTGAAGTGAACTGGCACACCCTACAGACAGATCTTAAATTATTCACACTCGTTTCCACGATCGGTGCTTTGGGTGTTTTTTTTTTTGAAGCAGTAATATTTAAAAACAAACTATGACAAACTTATTTTCTGGAATACGGACTGAGGTCCAATCCGGCTCTACTGTTCTTATACTATGAAGCAAAAAAGAAACTGAAATGAGATGAACTCCAAAAATATGAACTGTTCCAAGACAAGCTCCCACTCCTGTTCTCTACCTCAGAGGATAAAGATCTACAGACCTCTCCCTGTCCCAGCTTGAAAAAAAAAATCTATCATCAGCCATTCAGACTGCAACAAGGCACGTCAAAGCCTTCAACACCTGTATTTTTTTAAACATGTGATCGTTTGAAAGGTGTATCAGATAGCAAAAACTTCAAGATTAGATTGCTGGTATTGCTTCTATCAAAGGGTGCCAGAACAGCTATCATTGATGTAAATTCAGAAACAGAGCAACAAGGGAGTGGGATGAGCCAAAAGCAGAACATACCAACTTTAGGAAGAGAAATTTCATAAAGCATAAAATGTAGAGACAAGAAAGACAACTGTGTTATTCCTAGGAGCGCCTATTTCAACATCAGAGTGGCACCAATGACAGACTCAACCAACTGGTCTTCAAAAAGACTGATTAAAAGCAGTCAGGATATAATTCAGGTCTTGATAGAGTGTATTTCACAAACCTTCTGAAATTAACTAAGATATGACAGTCTGAGGGCTGAAAAGCCATAGCTTGCAAGCACTCTGCATACCAGAAACAACTTGGTTGGCAATCTGTGCAATCTTACACCTTTTTTTAAAGGAATTGATTCTTCCAAGCCTTATTCAACTTAAGTCTTGTTATTTTTCCCTGTTTTTTTCATAGCTGATAGACAGAAATTGTGACACAAGGCAATACAACTCTGCATGAGTTACAAAACTCAGGAGGTTCTACAAAGACGGGTACCCTGGCTGTGCTAAGATCCTTCACACAGCACTCCATTACACCCAGAAGAAAACGGAGATTTTAAGGCTGTAAAGCCTTTCACTATGGACAACCCTTCCATGAAAATACAGCACTTGCAAATAGTACAAAATGCAATTGTTCAAAGGCCAAGCGCTGATTCTGCACCGTCAGGTACTACACCCACAATGCTCCTTCCCTAATGCTGGCCATCTCCAGACCATCACCCCTACAACTTTTATTTACGTTTCCTAAAATACTTGCACTAGGATGTCCTCTGGGAGCTTGGGTCTATGTTGCTGTAGGTTCAGAGAGAACGCAGAATCACAGCGAAGGGCACAAGCACAAAACTCTTCCCAATCCTCCAAGGCATACACCGGAATCGCATGTACAAAGGAAGCCTCTTATCCCAGATTTTTGTGAATGCTGCCACAAAAAGGTAGTGTAAGGATCAGAGCAGCAACAGGCAGTGAACGATTTATGCTTTACATTCAGGGCACTCCAAATACCACCACCAAAAGAACAATGCTCTGAACTGTGAATAAATGCTTAATGCAATCCCTGTCCTGAAAAAAAGATAGCAAGAATGAACTAAAAATGGTAAGATGCAAGCCATTTCAGAACCTACAGGTAAAAAGAGAACCAGAGACCATGGTTCTTAATTAAAAAGGACTGACTCACACTGCATAACCAGTTGTAGTAGCTTAGTATGTTTTTTTTTCCTGCTATAGCATGTTAAACTCTACTCTGCTCCTGTTCCATTAATAAAGACAAGAAGGAAACACATAGCTCCAATTCACAGTCTGAAATGTTAGCAAGAAAGCCACTTTCAGTAGCATTTTAAGCTAATCAACAGACAGAAATAACTGAGAAATCTAACCTGGCCTTGAACACATCCAGGGATGGGGCATTCACAGCCTCTCTGGGCAGCCTGTGCCAGTGCCTCACCACCCTCAGAGTAAAGAATTTCCTCCTAGCCTCTAACCTAAATCTCCCCTCTTAGTTTAAAACCATTCCCCCTTGTCATTATCTGACTGAGCAAGGAGTTGCTCTCCGTCTTGTTCCACTAGTGATAGGACAAGAGGGAATGGCCTCAAGTTGCACCAGGGGATGCTTAGCTTGGAAGTTAGGAGACGTTTCTTCTCAGAAAGAGCAGTCAGGCATCGGAATGGGTTTCCCAGGGAGGTGGTAGAGTCACCGTCCCTGGAGGCGTTTAAGGGAAAGGTGAATGTAGTATCTAAGGACATGGTTTAGGGGGTGATATTGGTGGTTGGACCAGATGGTTGGTATTGATGGTTGGACCAGATGATCCTGGAGGTCTTTTCCAACCTTAATGATTCTATGACAATCCCCTGCCTCCACCTGCTGCCCACTCCTCTGTGGATGCAGCCCAGGATGCAGTTGGCTTTCTGGGCTCCAGGCACCCACTGCTGGCTCACGTTGAGCTTTTCATCCCCCAGGACCCCCAAGTCCTTCTCTGCAGGGCTGCTCTCAATGAGTACTTCTCCCAGTCTGTACTCATGTCTGGGATTGCCCTGACCCAGGTGCAGCACCTTGCACCTGGACTTGTTGAACCTCAGTAGGTTCACATGAACCCACTTCTTAACTTGTGCTTGCTAACACTTCTAGCCCATGCTAGAACTATTCTACTTCATCTCCATCACTCCAGTGAGGCTGCAGTGACCCCAATGCCCTGCTCCTCCTGGTTGTTCCCCACGCTGCACACATTAGCATCCAGACTTTTCAGAGAAACACCATGATGATTCCCCAGGAAGAGCCCGAGAGCTTACCCCACAAGGCTGTCCCACAGGCCCTTTCTTCTTTACTTGCCTATGTTGTGGACGATTCCATCTCATCCTTGTTTTGTTAATTACTGGCTCCTCTGTTCACATAACCCCAGGCTCTTTGCCTACCTACTGCTTCCTCACCTGATCTTAGAGGAACCTCTCTCTCCCTCATTATTCCTAGTCTGAAGTTCTTATCAGGCTGACCAGTCTGTTGACACAGAAACCTCTGCCCTACTTAGGTGGAACCTCTCTCTAAGCAGTTGTCAATCCTGAAAGACAGCTCCGTGGTTCTAGAAACTAAAATCCTGTTGTCAACAGCAGTGCTGCAGTCAACTGTTGCTCCGCAGGATCTGTCCTGTCACCCTCAAGCTCCACCTGCTCAGCAAACCATCCAAGCCTCCATCGCATGAACAGTCACCCACAGAGACTTGGAATCAAACTCGGTACTTTCCAGATCACCCCTGCCAGCATCACTGGTGCCTCCACGGAAGAGCAGTGTTAACAAACAGATGGCCCAAATGAGTCTCAGGAGCTCCTCCACAACAACCTGAATGCCCTGGTCAGCAGCAAACCTCCCGGATCAGGTCAGGAGATGGGGCCTCTGTTTTGAAAATGTAGGCACCATCTGAAGATGAGGGGAAAAAAGGAAGAGAGCACGTGAAGTAGCAATATTTGCACAGAACACTTTGAAAGGCAGAACTGCTGGATGCTGTTAAGCCTACTTTAACCTACCTACTTTAACCCAACTGTGCTGAGAGCACTCAAGAAAGCTCTGTGCAGAGGCTGAAGGACAAACATGAACACAAGCGGTCCTACATCAATCACTTGAAAAAACTGCAAGACATCACTCGGTGAAGACACAGGAGGCACACCAAGGCAACAAGTCCACAAGCTAAGTAAGAAGCATGCCCCATCCCACAGGTGAACCTGGACAAATTGGGTGAGGAAGCGTTAATCACATTAATACACATCAATGTGCAAGAGGTACGTGCATTCCCACCAGCTGTGGCTCCACATGCTCTTGTTCACCTGTTTTGGGCTGATGAGGGCCTACCAGACTCACCAAGAACACCTGTTAAGACCATGGGTACTCTTTCTTCTGATGTGATCCCACCCATCCAGGCAACTGAAATGCCTGCTCAGGACCAGGCACTCATCAGCATCAACACCACTGACAAAGGTAGAGCATTCACATTTTGTTGGTTGTGTCACACCCGTTCAAGGAAATCCGTTCATAGGGTTGAGAGCCAGCTTCTTCAGAGATACAGTCAGTACCATGGCACAATCTGAGTGAAACTCAGCACATGAGGTCACAGGTCTTGGAGGAACAGGGTTACCTTTGCCCAAAGACTTCAGTAGGATAGCTTACGTAAGCATTTTCCCTTCTTTTCCATCCAGGCATGGCAGTTCAGCAGGTGTGAAACTACTGCAGCGAGCTGCATACAATCACCACCCTACAGGTGATGTCTGCAGTGGCAGAAGACCATTTAAGCTTTTGTCTTGGAGGCTACAACTCCAAAAGGACCCACCACTCACAGAAGCATCTGAACACGTATTTCACAGGTGGCAACGAGGCAGCACCAGAGCCACACATCACAGCCCTGAGTAGCTGTTTGCTACACACGGTGCACACGGAGGGCACAGTAGCTGCAGCACTGACAGGTAAGCGATAAACCAGGTGAGACCGCAGCAAAACTTTTGGTGGCTCTGACATACAAGGCTACAGCCACCTTCAGTGACACCCACAGAGGTGGGAAAACACAAGCGAACAGGGAAGCCTGGAGACACTGCTTCTGCCACAAGCGTAATTGGTGTCAGTGTGAGGTCTCCCAGGGATCTTCACTTCCCCTACTCATCCCACTCCTCTTCCTGAGGGTGAGAACAGTGGGATGTGCTCAGAACAGCGTAGTAATCCCTGCCAGGACTACAAAAATGCCTTTTCTGGAGGTATGCAATCATAAGCACTTCAGGGGGAGGGAGGGTATTAGGAGTTCTAGCCACAAAGCCCAAACCCCAGAAGGCAAGCACAGAGGCTGGGAGACTGAAGAACCCCTCACAGTAGAAGATCAAGTTTGCAGCCATCTGAGGAACCTAAAGGTGGACAAATCCATATACTTGAAGAGATGCCTCCAAGGGTCCTGAGGGAACTGGCAGATGAAGTTGCCAAGCCACTATCCATCATAGCTGAGTTGTGGCAGTCCAGTGAAGCTCCCACTGACTGCAAGAGGGGAAATAAAACTCCCCATTTTAAAAAGGAACAAAATGAAGACCCAGGGAACTACAGGCCAGTCAGTCTCACCTCTGTGCCTGGCAAGATCATGGGACAGATCCTCTGGAGCCTCTGCTAAGGGACAGGGAAAATAAGGAGGTGATTGGTGACAGCCAACATGGCCTCACTAAGGGCAGATCGTGCCTGACAAATCTGGTGGCCTTCTATAAGGGGGTTGCAGCTTTGGTGGATGGGGGAAAAGCAGCAGACATCATCTACCTGGGCTGTGCAAAGCATTTGACACTGTCCCCCACGATATCCTTGTCTCTAAATTGGAGAGACGTGGGTCTGACAGAGGGACCACTCTGTGGGTGAGGAACTGGCTGGATGGTCAAATGAGCAATGGACAACCACCACTCTACCGACACCATGCCTTTTCCTACTGCTTTTCCTAACAACCTTAAACCTCCCATGTGCCTTTGATCATAGACATGTCACCTGCTCTCGAGGCAGAAGCTTCAGGTATTAACGCAGAGCCCAGTGGGTGAGCAGTCACTCCTGCTTGCAATCCCATGGCATGCACCATTTGGATACTGAGGTTCTTCTGAAAACCTTCAGCCATTACTAGATTAAACTATCCCAAATAGTTCAACATGTGCAGCAAGCTGTCTCCTACTGACTATGTGTACATGGTAAAAAAGGCTCTGGAACAAAAGCTAACAAAAAATTAACCAGGCCTGCTCCCTGGTGTAAAAAAAATCATTATCTTTGATTCAATAAATATTGAAGTGGATAATCAGGATATGGAAGCGTCTCAGTTTCTACAAAGCGTTGAACTTTTATTCATACCAAAATACCATCCTTCTTTTTGTGGGAAGGGAACAAGCACTCAGACTTACTCAACATTACACGATCACAACCAGCAGGTTTTCGGAAGCAGTTTGCCTATACATCATAGGCTTAAAGAAGTCAGATAAGCCCTTTTAAACAACGTATTTATTTGTAAGAAGAAAGAGGAGCAGATCTAACACATACTGAAATTAAAGTCTGGGAGTGGAGAAAGAAAATCTGTAAAAGGTCAAAATGGTTATTAAATGTGGTAAATATAACAAGAATATCAGGAGGGAAAATGCAGATAACCACAGATAAGCTGGAGATATTCGAATATTTAGCTAAAAAAAATAAACAAAGGAGCCAAAATTTGAATACAGTGCAGGTTAACCAAGGAGATTTTTCACCATGAATACCCTGAAAAAAGAAAATAGTATATTTTAAACATGCAGGACAACATAAATATATAACGATGTACCCAAACAGTGTGCCAGTATCACTGGACTACACTTAATAGTGCTTCTGAATAGAAGTTAGGTTTGTTTTTTTTTGCTGTTGGTCTTTTTTTTTTTTTTAAATGACTACCTTATTTCATGCTAAGTCTGATTACTTTAGGAACACAAATTCTAACAGTGTTACAAGAAAATTGAATTATCAGCACAAAATCCAGTTGACCAGTTTGGTGCTGAAAGGATGGGATTCTGCCATCCCAAGAAACCCAAAAACTGACAGCCACTTGAAGTTTTACTGCTCACACAGTCCTGAACCACTGTCCACAATCCTGAATCAAAGCAGTGATAAGATGGCCAAGTCTCATTCTAGACACATATAAAGAAAAAAATAAGCTGTCCTAAAAAGAAAGGGGAAGCATTTAACAGATAGTCCAGGAACCAAGTGAAGTATCTTACAGGCACTGGCTCTAACATAACACAGAAGGGCTTGAGGAATCCTAGAACATGCCTAAGAATTAAGACTTAAAAAAAAAAAGTCTGGAATAAGAATAAAGAAAGGAAAGCTCAAGGGTAAAGTAAGCAAATTATTTATATAAAAATCTTCATGCTTATTTTCCTTAATGACTGCATCTGAGTATTTTTCCAGAATTGGTAACACAGAACTGCTATTAGAAGGTAGTTTAATTTATACTAGATGTAAGATTATTTCTGTGTGTTGTGCTTGCCCTGTTCTTACTCTCATCCCATATGTTCTCGTTAATGGAATTATATTCTGCCTCCTATATTTAAAGCACACAGTCCCTGTTTTTATCTCCAGCCTCCAGCAATCTACAACTCACAAGCTCCCTGAACCAGACATGGTTTATAGCATGATTTCACATAGAACAAGTGACACAGGCAACTTTTTATGTTTCACAATATCTAGTTATCTCAAAAGCAGTCACTGAAGTTATATTACAACGTTAAGTGATACACATGCATTTCAAGGTACTTTGGTGTACACTGATTGCAGGTAGGCTGACCACTCCCAAAACAAGCCCCAGCCACATTTGGCCTATTTAAACTGAATTACATGAATGTAAACACTTCTCCCACTACCTTCACCAAAACAGACCCCTTAAAAAATAAAAGAGCCTACAGTAGTGCCTCAACAATCCTTCACATCACTCAAGTTACAATGCTGCTATCTGCCAGCTTTCCATGGAAGTTCAACTTAATTAAGTTTAATTTGGGACGTGGGACACCTTACCTTGCAGACTGCCTCCAAGAGATGGAGGAGGGTTTGAGCTGGTACAGGATGGGTGGGACTGCCCCCAGCTGCACCCCTGACTACACCCTTCCTCCATATGGGAAGGAGAGTCCTGGGGGAAAACAGATTCAAGAGAGGAGGGAAAAGCAAAACATTGCTTAGAGAAAAAGGACCAGCCAGTCTGCCTCCAGGATCACAGGGAACGGACCAGATCACCTTCCACACTGACAGATTTGATCCATGGCATTTGAAGGGGCTAAAAGAGATTTTCTCTAGTAATAACCAAAGTTAGCATCAACCCTTTCAATTTTTTCACCTCATCACAACAGCCACAGGGCAGAGACAAAAAAAAAAAAAAAAAAAACCTGACGCTCGGTTTGCTACAACTCACACAACACAGGGGTCCGAGCGCTCAGCCTTCACCGGTTTACCTGTGACAGGGGAACGGGCTACGAACTACAGCGAAGAACCAGCCCACAGCCGATAAGACCTGCCTGAACATTTTGATACCCAAGAGAACCGCATTTCGTGCCGCAAGCCCTACCTGGCCGAAAGGAGAAGGGCAGCGGGCAGCTTCAGCCCCGGGGCCCGCCCCAGGCTCCTTCCCGCCTCACGAGTTTCCACTCGCTGACGAGACCGGCCTGAGCCGAGCTCAGCGCGCCGCCAGCAGCCTCTCAGCCCGACATCGCGGCCCCTCACGGCTCTCCGAGGGGCCATACAGAAACAGGCTGGCATTTCTACAAACCCCCCCCCCCCCCGGCCCGCACGGCTCTCAGCCCGGAGCAGGACGGCCGGGGGCTGCGACCGAGCCAGGGCCGCGCCGCCGAGCCTCGCTTTCGCCCCGGGGCCGCGCGGAGCCTCCATAGCGCGGCCCGCGCCGGGCGCGAACGCGGAGGAGCCGCGGGGAAGGGGTTGGGAGAGCCCCAGGGCCGCGGACTCCCCCCTCCATCGGAGGGAGCGGGGAAAACGCCTCCAGCGAGCCGCCGTCGCTCGCCCTCCCGCCCCAAGAGGGGGCCTGCAGGCCGCCCAGGGCCGTACCTCCCGAGTAGTGACCTCCTCCTTCTCGGAGATCTTCACCAGCAAGCGGTCATTCTCCAGCTCCAGCGCCCGCACACGGTCGATGTAGACGGCCAGGCGGTCATTGAGCTGCTGCAGCTCCTCCTTCTCCTGCAGGCGGGAGATGCGAGTCGGTGACAGCAGGGTCCCGCCGGGGGTGCCGCGGCTCGGGGTGCCTGACATGGCGCTCGATTCGCGGGCAGGCGGGCAGCGGGCTCATTCAATCCAGCCGCACCGGGGGAGGAGGGAGCGGTAAGATGGCGGACATCGCCTCCCCCGCCGCCGCGCCGCCTGGGAAATGAAGTCTCGGCGCCAAGATGGCCGCGCTGCGCCGCAGGGCGCGCCGGGAGGCGCAGTCCGCGGCGCCCTCCATTTTGTGGGCTGCGGGCGACTGAGGGTCGTGTGTGCTCCTCGTCTGGAACTGTAGTTTGTAGCTTTAAAGGCAGGGTTAGGCTGTCGTGACTATGAGTAAAGCACAATACGAAGTCGAACAATCCTGAAAGTGTGGTTTTTCTTTTCTTTTTTCTTTAAAATAAATAAATAAATAAATAAATAACACTACAAACATGAGGGACCAGAGCTATGGATCAGGGCTACTCCTCAAGCGTTCATCAGTGCTTGGATCTCAGCAGCAGATCCTAGCGTGTTGTGCCGAGCGAGAACAGGCACTGCTCCTGCTTCCCCCTCCTCACCCGCTGGCGCCCAGGTCCCCACAGTGCTCCTGCTGAGGTGCTGCAAGCTGCCAGGGACGCACAGCAGCTGCTACTTGCTGTGATCTGCCTCTGCTTTTTGTTAACAAAGCCCTATGCCCACCAAAAATGACTTTGTACGAACAGACCTCTACAGTCAGCTGCCTTCCATATCCTACAAGGGAAGCATTGATTTGAAGTGATGCTGTGCTCCTAATTCTCACAATTTCACTGCATTCAGGTCTGGGGCCCCCAGCACAAGAAGGACAGGGACATAATAGAACAAGTCCAGAGGAGGGCCTCCAAGATGATCAAGGGGCTGGAATAGCTCTGCTATGAGGACAGGCTGAGGGAGTTGGGGGTGTTCAGCCTGGAGAACAGAAGGCTCTGGGGAGAACTTACAGCAGCTTTCCAGTACCTAAAGGGGCTGCAGGAAAGCTGGGCAGGGACTCCTTGTTAGAGAGTGTAGTGATAAGACAAGGAGTAATGGCTTTAAACTAAAAGTGGGTAGATTTACATTTGGTATAAGGAAGAAATTATTTATTCAGATGAGTGGTGAGGCACTGGCACAGGTTGCCCAGAGAAGCTGTGGATGCCCCATCCCTGGAGGTGTTCGAGGCCAGGCTGGATGCGACTTTGAGCAACCTGGTCTGGTGGGAGGTGTCCCTGCCCATGGCAGGGGGGTTAGAATTAGATGATCTTTAAGATCTCTCCAACCCAAACCATTCCATAATTCTATGATTTTACTGAAAGTTTTAATATTTATCTTATAGGATCTATTTTCACATTAGATATCTAAAACTTTGTTGTATCGGCCTGTTTTGAAGTGCGTATGAATTTGCTGTAATTCCTGTCTGCACTGAAATCCTGTGGGCCAGGGACCTGCTGTTTGTTTATAATGGGGGTAGAGAGTTTCAAAATGAATACCAATTAGCTATTTCCAGGAAGGAATTTTCAGGAGTGCTGTTTTGTAGGTGTCAGAAACTTCCCCAGTCTTACTGAGAAGTTATAATGCTTCCTAGCATCAGGCTGTTCAAGAAGGAAGTTATCCTGTGATCCTCTTGCCATCCCAGGGAATGCAGCCAAATTTGTAAAAAGCCACTTAGAAGTTTTCACTTCCTAAATGTTGGAAGTATTATTTTCCCCAAAACATATTTTTACTGAGCATACACCATTTTCTGTCAGTTCTTACACATTAAGCACTATATATTGTATTGCCATTGTCATAAGCTAGTTTCTAATGTCACAAAACTTCCGAGGCTGAAAAGCACTTACTGCAGTTTTGCCTTTTGGCTACCAGAGAGGCTTAGAGAAGGACAATTTTCTTCCTGAGAAGAGGGAAAACTAGATACAAAGTCAGTGGTATGTGAACAGCAAATAAAAACAAACAAACAAACAAAATAGTAATTGTGTAATGTAAACAGAAAGAAAGTGAGAAACTACTGCATGCAATATATGAAAACAAACTCATGGAGGCAGGCTGAACAAATAAGCACAAGAGTGTTTATCTTTAACATATAAGCTAGATGATTCTCATGTTAGAGGATCTGGGGTCCTAAGATAAAATACACCTTGATCTGGAAAAACCTCAGTACATCAATACTCCGTTGTTGGTGAATAGGTTTAAGTCCCTATTGCAATTACTGCACATCATTAGCAGTTGACCCATATAAGCAGTAGGTTTTAATCTAAGTATATTTGTTTAAAAAATATGTATCCAATATGAAAGAGTTGTCTTGCCTTCCTCTCTTGAAAACAGAGCATGCCCTCCTGACTGCAGGTGATCCCACCTGGCCTTGTGTGTCCTCTCTCCTAGGAGAGGGTTGGTTGCTTCTTCACCTCTGTCTCCTTCAGGGATTTCCACACTGAGCCTGTGAAGCCGTGGATGTCAGCAAGTTACTTGGAGGGAGTTTATGATATATGACAATAAGTATCTATCACTATGCATGTCATTTCTGTAGGCATTTATGCAATGTTGGTATTTTACCATTACTGTTACCAGAGTTTCTGTGTCAGTGAGATCTGATAATACATGATATATGATTACTGAGTTGTAACTCAGTGTGAAACAGCTTTCTGCCTGAACTCATAGTTGTCTTTGTCCTGAAATGGATCCAGAAAAATGACAAAGAAACGACAGACTACAAATCCCAGAGTGCTGTGGCCTCTTTGCTCAGCAGGGAGGTCCGATCCACCATCTGCCCGCTCAGGGCAGGGAGCCACACCAAGGACAGCCCAGGAGGCTCTGAAGCCACCTCCTTCCTCATTGTTTTAATCTGCGTCTCTGGATTTGAAGTACAGTGCGTTTTTTGAATTTCGGCGCCACTTGCAAACTGTAAACCAACTGCTGCTGGATCGGTTCCAGACCCCAGCCTTGCAGGAGCTGCCTGTGTGAGTCTGTGTCATTTCAAACGTAGCTGCCTTCCCCTGAGCGAAGCAAAGAAAAATGCTCGTGAGCCTCAAACCGTGCACTTAGAATGAACTTTTTCTCTCCCAGCATACAGTTCCCCACACCAGGAAATCATGGAAGACCTCTAATAAAATCTGGTTATATTAAACTAGAAAAAAAAAAAATAAAAAAAAATAAAAAATGCAATGCTGAAAGCCTCTGAATAAGCTAACTCATTTCTTCTGTTACTTGATGTGACACCCTGCACACCTGTCATATTTTGGAAATATCTTTAAGCCTTTTCCCTCATTTTGTTTGATAATATAATCCACATATAATTCCCCTTTGTTCAAAAGGTTTAGCCCAAACTCCCCCCGTTATTTTTTTTGTCAGATTTATAAATGATGTCTTACTAACTTTGCATGTTTCAAGTTTGTTTGTTTTGCCTTATAATATTGCCAGTTATTTTTATAGTGCTGATATCATGTCACAGTAAAATAATCTTTTTTTACACATTTCTTAAAATATCACTTAAGAGATGTGTGGATGTGGCGCGTAGGGACATGGTTTAATGGTGGACTTGGTATTGTTAGGTGGATGGTTGGGCTTGATGATCTTAAAGGTCTTTTCCAACCTAAAGGATTCTATGATTCTGTGATTTAATATTTTCTACACTTTTTAGAAGGTGCCTTTCTTAAGCAGTAACCGGAACATTTGCAGACTTCCATCTTAGGCACTCGTCTTCCCTCCCTGTTTGCTGAATGTGTATGTTCACTTTTCATACTTCTGCTAAAGAGAACAAAACAGTTTGAGAGTGGGATGGGGAAGAGGGAAAAAAAAAAAAGCAGGAGGGAAGTGCAAAAGCCAATAGCCAGTAGCTGACTGTGTTTCACATGGAGTACTGCATGCTTTACTGGTAGAATTAGCATCTGTTCAAGTACTGGTCATTTTGTATCACTGTGATGACAAAGGTTAGTATTGAACCAGGGTCAGTTTGTCATTTGTCCCTCAATACGTAGCAGTTAGTTTACCATTAAGGACCATGCGTTCAGTGGTACACAAAATAATACTAAAACTCCCTGTCTGCTTTCAGAAGGTAGAACTGATGTGCTAGACAAGGGCACAATCATTTATTTTGTTGTCCCACAACAAAGGGACAATCTAAGGACGTGTCAGCGTTACCCGCCTGGGGTGGCAGAGGGCCATGGCAATCAGTGGGGCTGTGTTCCGTGGCTTTTCACATTGCAAACTTGTTTGGAGCACATGAAGGCTGCTGTCTCACCAACTCCACCAGGTTTACTTTTCATGTAAAGCTGAGCACAGGCTGGTGCACATACAGCTTTCATTCTGATATAAAGTCAGGAACTTGGAATTGGTCTAGGCTCTGTTTTGCAGCCCTATATCAAAGATACTTGCTACATCTGACTGTTTGGGTAGTTTAAGAATAAATTCTTGGGATGTCAGAGAGCACAGACAGCAGTGACAGGCTCTGCCTAGCACTGGAGTGCTTCTTCCCATTGGATAAATGAAAATATTACTTACAGTGGGTAATAAAGACAAAGGAAAACCTCACATATCCTTTGATGCAAAGCACGTTCTCTGTCACTGGCCAGTTTCCTGTACATTTTGATGTAAAGAGTTTTCTGATGCTGTCTTGGATTCTGACATTTTGACAAATCTGGGGACACGGGTTCTCCATTCCTGTTTCTTACCTCAACTGCTTTACTTTCTCATCAGCTGCTGTCACGTCCTCTACTTTCTCATCCTACCCTTTGTTGTTCATATGTCTTTAATAGCAAGATTGTGTCTGCCTTTCCTCTGGTCATCTAACTTCCCCTCTGCCTCGTGTTCTTTATTTCACTCTGAACTGCCTATGTTTAGTTGATAGTCTCTGATATTTTCATTAATTTTAGGAAGGGACATGGATTCAACATATAGCACTAAACGTTTTCCTAGCAGTCCACATTCAACCCAGCTCAATGGTAATTTAAGAATTGCTAGCAATGACTTAAAGTCTGGAAGAAGTATTCATACTACACCACAGATTTCTGCTCCTGAATTCCAGCTTCCACTAAATAAAATTGCTTCCAGCAGAGAGATCTTCCTTGCCTGCTTATGAGAAAGTTTGCTAAGAGACACGTAAAGAAGAGCAAAGAGGAACACAGTGCACAGTTGTGGGATTAAAGCAAACAGACAGCGGACTGTATGTAGAACAAGGATTTTTTTTCAGAACAAGACACCCTCTAATGTGTAGCAGATGTATTTATTTCTAATTTCCAGGCAAATAATATTTGGCAGGACCCTTGGACAATAACATCTTTCTGCTACACCATTTACCTCCTCACTGAGGCAGAATTCAACTTGTATCATGCTGGGAAATGCATTAACCAAGCCTAGGGAAGAGAATTCAGGTCTGTGCTTCAAATTGTTCACTCCTTTGTAGCAGAAAGGCAAGTGACTTTCAATGGCAGGAGGGCCTGGGCGTTTCTTTAGACTCTAGTACTGAAACCAGATCCTAGTCTCATGTGACCAGAAAGAACTGGGAATTTTATTTAAAAAAATAAAAATAAAAATCATTTTTTCCCATCTCAACAAAAAAAAAGAAAAAAAAAGAAAGAAAAAAAAAAGAAAAAAGAAAAAAAAAAAAGGAAGAAGCTAGGGTCTTAGGACTCCTCAGTTTAAAACAATCCTACCTCGTCACTTCTCCATGCAGTGATTTATCATCCCGCCTGCCAAAAAGCCACTTCCGTAACATGAGAGCAGTGGAGAGGTTTTCTTCAATAGAGCCTTTATCGGGCAAAGGAAGTGTACCATTAGGTTCTGAGTTTTCCCTTAACTGGCTCCCCATAGCTCAGGAATTCTTCCAAAGTAATAGGAAGACAGACTTCTTGGCAATAAAGTCCTGTGAAAATACCACTGAAAACAAATGAGGTGGCCAGGTGGGAACAATACTACCATTTCCTCGTGGTCTGGCTGCAGGCAGCCCTAGAGCCTGTGGAGGTCAAGTCTTCATGCATATATCTAGCTGCTATTTGTGCAGGTGAATAGCAAACTTAATCTAAACTCAAGGATGGAGTTATTCTTATCACCTTTAATGAAATATTATGCCAATAATCTTGGACATTGTGAGTTTTGATTTTCACATGCTGAGCTGAATCTTACTCTAGTTGATAAAGAACATTTATAGCATTCCATGGATTTCAGGTTCCCTCAAAATGAGCAAATTCCTAATATTTTAGCTATTTGGTAACTTGGAGAGCCTAGTGCAGGAGGGTGGGAACTGGCTCTGAAATATGGTTCCTCTGAGTTCACAAAGCTTGCTTTATCAGCCAGAAGCAATCCCAGCTCTGCCTGCCCCTAGGATCACTTAGATCATCGCCACTCCAGCAAAGCTGTGGGAGGGGAGCATGTAGTGCTCACACCCCCACGCAGTTATATAAAACCCTGGCACTGATCTCAAATGCTAGTGAAAACAAACCCAGTGTTTTTTTCAAAACAACCATTTGGCGCCTTATTTTCAAATCCTCAGACCAACTGCTGCTGGCTCTGTGCCCATCACCATAGAGCTACTTACATATTTTCCTCCAGCAGCTGTAATAACCTGCTACGTACCTCACGTCTGGCCAGGCAGGCTCAGCCTCTGTTGTGGTCTTGCTGGAGATAAGCAAAGATTTTATTCTGTTCAACAAACAGACCAAAACCCGCAGTGTTAGGAACTCAGTTTTTAGCAAATCAAGGTGAAAGTGGAAATCTTTGGTTTCCCTTTGAAAGATAATTCAGCCTGTCATGCACAGTAACATGAGAAATGCTGTGTACACGTGGGATTCTTTGAGACAGCCTCTGTCACAGGTACAGTTTACAGAGTAAACATAATATGTGAGCGGGGAGAAGACAACATCTGTGGAGATAAAGAGGCATGTGCTTAGGATCAATCTCTGTTGTGTATATTGTATGATTAATACAGGAGATGGGAAGAATGCGTTCTGCAATTCCAAAGTGCACACTCTGCCCCAAGACCTCAGCGTGTTTTACAAAGGATAATATATCAAGCACTATAATGGTCTTGCAACAAAATTCACGTGACTGTGAAATTTACACAGTTAATATTTGTAAAGTGTCTTGAGCTTCATGGAATAGCTCGGTGGACATGGCTGTCAGGTCCTGTCAATGCACCTGTTTCACTGGAAATCATTTTTCTAGTCCACAGCTGGTAACAACACTGAGGTGCACAGGCTCAGTTAGCACTTACATTTGGAGCTTGTCCTTATGCATGTCCTTAACACAAGGGACCTCGCAGACTAACCATGAAGCTCCAACAGGAAGCCTGTTGCTGGCTTGAATTTGGTTCCTGGCTGTATAAACCAAGAGAGACCTTGCCCTGTCCTGCTCTCCTGCAGCCTATGCCATGCAGACTGCTCCTGAAGAAAAGCAACATCTGCTTTCTACAGAACTCTTCTGAAGGACTGCACCCCGTGGTATGGACCCATGTTGGAGCAGTTCTTGAAGAGCTGCTGCCTGTGGGAAGCCCCCACAGGATCAGTTTGGGAAAGACCCCACATGGAGCAGGGGCAGAGAGGGACTGTGAAGGGAGCAGTGGAGACAAAGTGTTAGGGACTGACTGCAGCCCCCATTCCCTTGTACTCAGGAAGAAGATGTAGAAGAGGGTGGATGAGAGGAAGGTGATTTTAGTTTGCTTTTAATTCTTGTTGCTCTAGTCAGTTAGCAATAGGCAATAAATCACAATCTCACTCTGTTGAGTCTGTTTTGTCCATGACAGTAACGGCTGAGCAGTCTCCCTGTCCTTATCTCAACCGTTGAGTCTTTTTTCATCTTATCTTGAGGAGGGGAAGTGAGAGAGCAGTGTGGTGGAGTTTAGCTGCCCAGCAGTGTGAAACCATCACAGTGACAGAGTGGCCATATTGACCATTGGAAAGATGAAGACATCACGCAGTGGGAATGGGAGGCACGAATGCCATTGCTCAGTGGGCGATATGCCCAGGTGCAAGCAATTTCGCAGCTGGGCCTGCTCGGATTGAATCCTTGAGCTCCCTCAAGTGCAAAAGATTATAACTCTGTGGAATCCAGAGAAACAACCTGTATGTTTGAAGTACTGAGCTCCCCAGTCTGCCAAGAGATAATAACTGACATGCATTTGCTAGTTGACAGTTCTTCTTCCCAAGAGAACAGACCAGTTCTCCCTTGGCATGCCAGAAAATGCATCGGGAAAAGATTGCTTCAGTTTACCAGCACCATGACCACTACCTGAGACACTAAGCTCAGGCGTAGCCCTCCCCAGCCACAGTGTTACAGCCCAGTGCAGATGTGCACAACCCCTGTGGCACGTGTGGACGTGTTCTTGATGCCTGCTCAGCGTCTAGCACTCCTTTGCTGGTGGTCTGCAAGAGCGGTCTACCTGTAAGCACCCATCAGATGTGTGAGACCTGGTCTCTGCCTGCCCAGTTTAAAACAGGGAGGTTAAGCTGATGTATGCTGGATAATAAAGAAGCAGCTGATACCCTTCGTTATGCAAGTGTTGCTGGCTTTGCATTTCTGTAGCCTTTGTAGCGGGATGCCGAGGAGTGCAAACTGCTAACTGGCTGCAGGTGGTGAGGGACACAGGGTTTGGTGTCAGATTATGATTAGGTGAGGCCATTGACAGCTAATACCTACAATTTAATTTAAAAAGCAGTCAATAGCGAAGTCTGTAACCCCACTGTCACCTCCAGTGCACAGCTGGCATCACATAGATGAACTGCTACTTGTAGGAGCCTGGCTGCCTGCCCACAAGTCGGTGTGTGGACGGCTCCACTAGCATCCTCATTCACACACCTGGATCATGCTGGTCTGAACAGGACTGCAGGGGCAAAGGCTCTGATCTCTACAAGCCTGCAAAGCATTTGTGTGCTGCAGAGTATAAATCCCTGCCTACTCTACCCCTCCCACTAAGCAAATACATTTTGTGTGAAATGTCACCCAGTGGTTCTGGTTCAGCAGCCACCCCACCCCGTTTCCCAGTGGCCGGGGTTGGGTCTGCAGGACTGGCCTGAGGCCAGAGGGGAGACCACCTCCACCCTGCATCTGGCAAGGAGCTGGAACGTCTTCCAGGGTAGCAAGTGGGTGCTTGGAGAGACACCTCAGGACATCTTTGGCTGAATGACCAGAAAGCAGGACTCCCACAAGGAGAAAATCCTGTGTGAAAGGCCTACATTACATGGGCCACTTAGGGGCACTGTGACTTTACCTATTTGCCTTTTCTGTCTTTGCACAGATCTCTTGAATTCAGTTTACTTTTTTTTCATTCCAAGTTTTCTCCACCCTGCACATTTCTCCTTTGATGTTGAAAACTAGCAGCACCCTGGCCATACCAACCAACTCATGACCAACTTTCCTGTTCATTCTTGTCAAAATGCCTTCTTACAAAAAATCAATAGCAACATTTGCTTTCCACAGGGCTCTCCCGTTGGTGTGTGAACAAGGAAGGATCAACACCTCCCTGGGAGGTGGATACCCCCATTACTCTACTTTCTTCTACTCTGGACACAATCTTGCAGAGTTGTCCTTGCAATCCTTGGCCTTTCAGGTGGGTCTTTTCCTGTAAAAACTCACTTTGGGAAGGACCTCCTCTTTGCAGCCCCCATTTTACCCAACCCTTGCATCATTCTTGCTGCTCTCCTGTCTTTTTTTGACCTGAGGACAGGTGGGAAGCTGTATGGCACTGTCACTGTTGCCTCTGAGGCAGAACAGCATCTCTCCCCTCCCTTCTCCTTGCCGTCTCACTTTTACAGCTAGCATTTAGTGTTGCTTCCCTGCTTTTTATCCATCTTTTCCTCACTCCACCTTTCCTGCCTCCATGACCGGTGGCTGCTTCCTGCCCAGCAGGTGGTCACAACTATGTCCTGTCCTCCTCAGATGTCCCCAGCCAGCAGCAATGAAGTGTGGGCAGGTAATCCATTCATGCAAGCGAGAAATGGGAAAAGTTCAGAGTTTATAGCTGCCTGATGGTGTACAGTGTGAGCAGACAGCACAGCTTTCTGCAGGCCCACCTGCAGCTGATCCTCTGGGGCAGTGTCCCTGGAGACATAAAGGGCTGAGCTGGGGAGCCTTTCTTGTCTCCACCAGGGCTTGCTGGTCTCAGGGTGGGTGGGAGACTTGCTAGTGGGAGCCGGTCTGAGCAGGCAGTGCCAAACCACAGATAACACCATTTCAGACAAATGCTGCGGGAGAGCCCATGCCAGAGGGATGAGGGAGCCCTTCACACAGACACCACACAGCCTGGGATGTGCACACATCCACCTGCACAGAGTACAGCAGCTTGTAGTAATCGTCCTCGTCCTGTTCCTGTTCCAGGCTGCTGTGCCCAGGTAAAGGAAAACAAGAAGCAAGGGCCTTGTTTCTTGAACCTTGGTGTCGTCACAGGCCCCACTGAGACATCATAGCCCTCAAACCTGGGCTTCTGCCTGCACCTCCTGCCTCCAGGAAGCTCCTCGTGGCTGGGACAGCCCAAGCCCATCTGGCACAGACTGATCATTGAGCTGAGGTCATTTGGTATCCTGGGGCTGCCCAAAGGGGCAATGCACCCTTGCTGCCCTGGGCACACTGTCCTTTCTTCTTCCTTGTGCCTGCAGTGATACTCAACAAGCCCTGCAACGAACTGGGGGTGTGGGCTCATCCCCATGGAAGCCATTCGTATTTATATGGCACTTAGCCATTACAAAACGTTGGACATCTTGTAAAAAGGAACAATAACACAAATGGTGGTTGCATTCTGGCCAAAATGACAAATTCTAAGGGAAATCTGCAGGGCTGGAAATGGCCTTTCCTACCTGATGCAGGTGAAACCTTTCCATCCTCAGCAGCAGCAGCAAATAGGAAGGTAAGTCACTGCTGAAAGGTGTGCTGGCAGAAGGGAGAAGCAGTATATGATACACCAGTACAGCAGCTGCAGGGGAAACCAAAGTCCTCCTCTTTGCAATACCCTACATAAAGAAAGGAGATTTCCTTCTCCAAGCAATATCCTTTTACCCAAGCACAGCCTTTTTACTTGGAAGCGATGAGCAACTTGGAAGGAAGACCAAAGCTCAGGCATATGCAATTGCAGAAGTGGATCAAAAATTAAGACATTCTCTTGCATGGCAGCAGAGTTTAAGCACAGTAGCCCAGACTGTACAAACCAACCTTCACAGCCCTAGAAGGGTTAAATTATTTCCTGCAATAGAAGCAGCCCTCCTGAAATGGCAGCTGCAGACAGTTCCTCTGCTCAGACAGAGGAGGCATTGGCCTGGCCAGGTGGATGACAGCCATCGTTCAGCAGCAGCCCTGAGGAACAGGCAGGGGCTGTCGTCCAGTTTTTCCTGGAGCAGGTGGGCTCAGGAACAGATGCCGGTCTGGGACAGCTTGGGTGATGGCTTTAGCACTGTGCCTGTGCTATAAAAGGCTACAAAAGAAGCCTGTGCACGAAGCATAACGCTAGAAACACACGTAGCTTTCTCTGTTCGGTGGTGTGAACAGAGGGGAACTGTCATCTGCCTTTCCCCTCTCAGGAGTGCTGTTTGCACGGCTTCTCTGTGTGTGTCTGTATGTCCACGCACTTGCACTGCTTCAGAGGGCAGATCTTGGTTCAAGTGGAGCAGCTGGTGCCCTTGTATTGGGGTCACATGGGAGAAGGATTTAGCTTACTGTTTTCTCTCCTGTTTTTTTTTTTTTGGTTTTTGGTATTTTGGTTTTTGGTTTGTTTATTTTTTTATTTTCAGGACAGAGGCTACTGGTTTCTGATTTTGCTCTGGGAAGTCTTGCAAGATACCAGATATTTCTGGGGGATATTTTCTCAGCCCCAGTTTACTTACCAAGTCCAGAGTTTTCTTTAAATTCAGTTCAAACGGCTTCAGCTGCCAGAATCAAAGACCAACGTAAAAATTGCCCTACGATGTGCAAAGCAGTGTTTTGTATAAAATGTGCTTAAACTTAACTAACAAACCACCATCCAAGAGAGTGTTTTGAGTCTCTAACTGCCTCAGAGCAGGGCAAAACTTTGTGATGGAGATGGTGAACAATGCGGTAACTGTCCAGAAGAAGCCAGCCAGAGGTCAGCCTGGCTGGGCTGAGACTGATGCAGCACGTTCCTGTGTGCTGAGGCTTGCGTAGCAAACGCTGTGTAGGAGATAGACAAAGCTGACAAAGACAGTGGAGTCATTCCCGCACAGGAGGGCTATTTTTATTAAAATATAGAATGGTTGCTTGGGCAAGGAAGGGCCAGCTTGATTTGGCTCTGATCACTCCCTGGACAGCCCCATTGCACATCAAGGATCCTCTCCACCTTCAGCATCTCACCAAGAGAAGCTGTGTGGACCCATTCCCTAGCTCTCTCCTGTCCCCTAAAAGAACACAGTGGATCAATGGTGGCAACTATGACAAAGTGCCCAAGCTGTGCCAACATAGCGTGGCGTGTCTGTGAGAGGGACACACTCAGAATCTCAAATTTCTGGGTCTGACAGCCACAGTCACTTCTTAGATGGCAGAGAGATGTTATCACTGCTTCTGTCCCCACATCCTCTTTTCAGAGCCCTGTTCTAGCTGTTCCTGTTCTTGGTGCGTTCTTGGTGCATGGGGGTATTTCCATCCCTAACTGTGATGATCTCAGTTGCAGAAATTCTGCATATGATGAATCCTGTGATGGTTACATTCGTGAGTAATTGTTTCCTGGAAGACAGTGCAGCTCCATCGCTTGGGGAAACACCCTGCATGAACAAACGAAGCTGAGCTGATAAAACACGGTAGCACGTGAGAGCAGACCTCAGTGCAGATCCAAACTGCCCAGGGTGGCCCATGCTGCTTTCTAGAAGACATCCAACAGAAAAGTATGGCTGGATCCAGGCAAATGCAAATGCCTACAACATGCGAGGCCTTGGTCGAGAACAGGTAAGGCAGGAAGGTGGACCATGGCTAGACAGCAGCAGGCTACAGCTTCCTGACTGCTCTCACTTCTGTGGAGGCAATTAGGTAGATGCATGGAACTACTTTTTGAAGACTGGTGCAATGTTGTGCTTTCTCAGTGATCATCAGTGATTTCCACGAGCTTTCAAAGATTAGACAGCAGTCTTACATTGATATCAGCCAGGTGTCTTTGCACCACTGGCTGCATCTCATTTGGTCCTGTGCAGATGTAAGTATTTTCTCAAGAAATCTCTGTCTGTAGGCTCAGAAGTCTGGGAGAACCTGTTTGTGAAGACCAAGGGAAAAAAGGCACTGATTCAGCCTTGGCCACATTAACCCCATTTGGTGGTGAAAGTACATTTTCCTTGCTTGTTCTCCGAAATGGCTGAGTCACATAAAATATGCCTTGAAGAGCGTAACAGTCATTGTGTACAAGTGAAGGAATTAGTCATCCTAGAGTCACCAGTTCTAAAAGGGAGATTCAGAAGAATCTGACTTGAAAAGGCCCACAAACTTCCCTGCAGCCAACTATTTTACAACTTGGATTTTAAATACCTGTGTTCTTATATGCCTGCTGAATCATCCAGTCTGGAGACCAGCTCAGGTTCATCCCCACCTGGGAATGTCTATGAGCCCTTTTTGCCCGACCTAGCTGACCTCTCCAGCTTTGGGCGAAAGAATTAGTTACTCATCTGGGAACAGCCTCCATCCTTCCTGTACTTGGGCCCTCCAAAACCTCCACGCTCCCCTGATGGAGACTTTGCTCATAACAGCTCTGAGAAATTAATAAGGGAAAAGAGCACGGAGACTTAATGTGGAATTAATTAAAGGGGGAAATTCTGCTGAGATGCAAACCACTTGCAAATGCTGGAAATGTGGGAGAAGGCATTTACCTCTGATGGAATGTGGCAGAGGCTTTTGGGAACTGCAAGACTGGATTTTCAAGTAGGTGATAAGGGACGTGTAAAAGCAATGACAGGAGGCACATGGTATAAAAGGATGGGGGAAAGGTGTTTTTACTTGGGGTTTTTAGTGAAGAATAGGAAGGCAAAATGAGGAGAAACCCAAGGAGAGTTTGGTAGCAGTACGTCTATGTGTCTGCACATTGAGAGGGAAAGAAGAAAGCATCATGAGTGGAATATTCCAGTAGCCAGGTGAGTGGAGGAAAACACCCATCCTGCAGCACATCCTGGTTCAATCGTGCTCACAGAACCAGGCAGCAGAAGGCAGTGGCCTCTTCCTCCTTCAGGCAAGTGCTTGTTTCAGAGCCACCTTGCTGGCTGGTGGCCATAGGGACCAAGCGAGTGCATGTTCCCCTTCTGCACACCCAGAGCTGATGCAGGCAGCCACCAAAATAGCCCCAGGCAGGGGACGTGCCATCTTGTCCCGCTAAAGGCGTGCAACATCGCCTGAGGGAAAACAAGGGCTTGTGGATGGATGGAGCTTTATTTGCCTTGTATGATAGTTCTCTTTAGTAAAGATTATACCAAATCTGGACTGATTTTAGAGGTGCGTGTAACAAATTTGGCATTCCTAATGTTGCTTTCATGACTTTCAGAAATGTTAGAAAGAAGCAGAGTCCGGTTTTCTTTTGTCTGTGTAGGACAGTCACTTCCCCGCTGCACAGGTCCGTCAATGTTCTGCCCTCCTGTGGAGAAAAAAGTTACAGCTGGACCTGTTCCAGGATGTAAGGGATGAATATTCCTCAGCTCTTGAATTTGTGCCATGAGCTGGGTGACAGGGAATCCAAACAGGATTCGCGTGTTGGTTGGAGCTACCCTAGTACAGCAGGAGCGAGTCTCGCATCCAGCCTAGTTCTATACTGTGTCTAATGGCGAGATGTAATAACTTCTAAATTATATTCTATAATTTGCTTAAAAGTGAAATATTTTCAATTTTATATTTTCAATTCAATATATTCAGTTAAAAAACAGTATTTGCCTTTGAAAGTAGAAAACTGCTCATTGGGTTGAACAATGTGTTGCTCCTCCTTTCTCAGAGGTAAGGATTTGTTTAGGCAGGCAAATCTAAGCTCTTTTCATTTCAGAACAAAATCTGTTTAAGCTGTTTCATTTGATTTGTCTATCAAACTTAAATATATATTCGTAAAACTATCAGTGGGAAATCAAATGGCCTGCTCCAGTAGCTTGGTTTGCCCTTCAGAATTTAGCGGAAACCTGCTCTGAGTTCTTTTACTGCTACAGGGTCTGAAAAGTCTGGAAGTGCGCACAAACCCTCACATCCTGTTGAACTTTAATGCTGCCTGCTAGCAAGGCCTGGTGCCAAGGAGCTTTGGGCTTGCACGTGGTGGAGTCGGAGCTGAGGAAGCAGCAAGAGAAAAAGGCAAAACCCTTCCCCAGGAGCTCCTGGAAGAGCAGCTGCTCTTCCCCGGAGCCTCAAGCACTGCAGCATTTCAAACATGAGCTAGACAGAAACTAAAGGAGCTCTGGCACAGAGAAAGGCGCAGATGCTATTCCCGATTAAAGACCATTTGCGCCCAGGGCAGGCGCTCTCCGGTGCCCGCGTTCAGTCCCCTCCTCGGGCCGTTTGCCGGTCCGCCGCCTCTATGGTCCTGGCGGGGGATAGAGCGGCCGCCGGGCGGTGTGAAGGGCGGGCTGCCGGAAGTGCCGCCCCAGAGCCCCGCGCGCGTTCTTTCCTTCCGGTGCGGCGCCATCGGGGGAGCTGCAGGTGAGGGCCGGGCCGGGATCCGCGTCCATCCGCATCCATCCGCGGCGGGCCGGGGCTCAGCGCTGACCGCTCTCTCCCCGCAGACATGGCGATCCGCTACCCGATGGCCGTGGGCCTTAACAAAGGCTACAAAGTGACGAAGAACGTGTCCAAGCCGCGCCAGTGCCGCCGCCGCGGGGTGAGTACGGGGCGGGGGCGGGGGGAGCGCGCACGGCCCCTGAGGTACCGGGGGTGGGGGCGGGGGCCGCTGGCAGCGGAGCTCGGAATTGGACGCGCGGCCCCGGTGCCAGGCGCGGAGCCGCAGCGGCCCCGGTCACCGGAGGGTCTGGGAAAGGGGGCCCCGGGGTAGGGGGGGGGGGTCGGGAGAGATCCTCACGGGGAGGGGGCTTCGGGTCCGGCAGGTTCCGAGGATGGGGAGGGGGGTGTGGGGTGAGAGGTGGTACGGGAGAGGTAGCGGGGGAGCAGTGTGCAGTGGAAGAATAAAGTAGGTGGACAGCAAGGTGGAAGAATACGGTAGGGGCATGTAAGCACAGATTAAGTTGAATTGGTAGCGAAATAGAAAATGGGCTGGCTGGCTTCTGAAGGCCTTTCTAGGCTGCTTGTTTTGGTAACAGCAGCAGGTCATCGGTCTCCACGTCACTGACAGCTAATGACAGATACCGTGATCTGTGAAACAATGTTCAGTGTGTGTGACACAAATTCAGTTTGCATCTTTTATCACACTTTGGTTAAGTGGAGTGTTCAGAGGTGGCGTTTGAGGCGCGTAGCACTGCACACCTTGGATTCCTTACGGCCCCATCTTTTCTAAAAATGCTGGTGCATGGAGATATGCGCAAGAAAAGGTGTTACGGCTAAAGTGAACAGAGACAAACGCATCTCTGAGAGCACCATGCTGCTTACAACCTACAAGGGGGCTTCTGAGATGTGCTAATAGTACAGTGGGTTTGGGGCCTTAGCCTAGGGTTTGACGCAGCCCTTTGCAGTTCAAGGAAGACAAGTCCCACCCAACCATGCTACTACGTACTTTGTTTTGAATTCCTTATTTGCATTTTGGTACCTTCATAGTAGTGCAGAAGCAGTTTGCCTGCATTCTTTGCACAGTTGCTTGTGTGGTGTTGGATTTGTTTCTGTATGTGAAACGTTGCTGAAGACTACACCCAAACTCCTCAGTTTGCTGATGAAATTATTTTCCTGAAAGCTCGGATGAGTGATTCTGATCAGTGTCCCAGGCTGAGTGAGTGCAGGTGACTGATGTGCAGCTGGAGGCTGCTTGGTGTAGATCACTCAGGTCTTCCAGCAGGGTGTGTCCCTGCTCTCTTGGAGGTGTTTTGGGATAGCAAAGCCTGCTTCCTATCCAGCTGTGCCAGAAGTGCAGGCAAGCAGCCAGGGTAGTTCAGAACCTTTCAGGATATGTTAAAGGGCTGCAGTGATCCTGGCACTTGACAAGTGGCTTTTGCATGCTGCTGAATCGAGCTTCAAAACAGAAGTTATTTTATAGTGACTGCTTTGATGGAAATACTGATGCTGGCTGTGTTAGTCCTTGTGTTCACTGTGACTTGTATTTTTTTTCCCCTTCCTGCAGCGCCTGACCAAACACACCAAGTTTGTGCGAGACATGATCAGGGAGGTCTGTGGCTTTGCACCCTATGAGAGACGTGCTATGGAACTGCTGAAAGTTTCCAAAGATAAACGCGCTCTGAAGTTCATAAAGAAACGGGTAGGTCAATCTGATGCCATAATGAGAACATCAAACTTTTTTTGTTTAACTTTGTTTTCTGCCCTTTCCTAGGGAAACTTTGCTTTTTATTTATTTCTTCAGCTGTTAGGGCAGTTAACAGTCAAGGGACAGTGGGAGAGATGGAGCTGGACTTGATACTTTGCTGACAAGGCCCCGAGTTACAGCAATCCAGACTTTCTTTGCTGTTCTTTTATTACTTGCAAATGTGGTGCTGGGAACAGGAGAGCAGTACTGATGGAGGCTGGGTACCATTAACCAGGTGACTTGAGAGTTTGTTGAAAGCAGCTCCGATAGTTGAGAGCATCATCTGCCTTGCCCCCCAAAAATCTAGAGTAGAAACACTACTGAGATGTGACATTAAGTAGTTCCTGGCTCGTCAGTTGAGGTTGATGGGGTTGAAGTCTGACAAGGTTTTCTCTGTTCTTTGCTGGGATGAATGCTGACTGTACTGCTCTCTTCTCTGCAGGTTGGCACTCACATTCGGGCCAAGCGAAAGCGGGAGGAACTCAGTAACGTCCTGGCAGCCATGAGGAAAGCTGCTGCAAAGAAGGATTGAGTTGTACAGTCTGTAACTCAATAAAGTCCTTTCTCCCAAAAGCGGTGTAGCAGCTGTTAATGGCCTGTCTGCTCCGGTCTGTAGGGACTGGGGTAGGTCCTGGGGATGCAGAATGCCTAAGATAGAGGAAGCTGGAAAAACTGCTTTATTTCTGCTGTAGATGGTGATGCCATTATTCCCTTATTCTTCCACCCCCTCTTGCAACATGCATCTTCTACCTTCCTTAATGCGGATGAACTCCTTTTAAAATCCCTTTCGTGCCTGTTGCATTAGCAGGGCAGTTCATCATCATTCTCAAAACAGGCACTAGGGGAAAGGAAAATGCAGGAAAAACATCCAGAGCACAGAAAAAGCCCTGCAGGGACTGCAGGCAACTTTGCCACTGTTTTCTGTATGTGCAGAGCCACAGCTTCTGCTCCTCCAGACCAAAAATGGTTCACAGCCTTCTCACGCTGTCTACTGAGAAAAGGCCTGTCATTTCAAAGAGCCTTTAATTACATAAAGAGACAGTGCAAAAAGCTAAATCCTGTTTGCAGACAGCCTGCACAGGGCTTCTGAGGCTGAGTGCCCCATCCTGCCCCGCAGCCTGCCACAATGAGCACCTGACTGTAACCAATCCATTCTTCCTTTCTGTGAACTCGTACCTTTTTTCCGTTCTTCTGGTGCGTCTACCTTTTGGCTCCCTGTGGTTGCAGAAGTCTCCAGTACAGCATCAAGGAGGAGTTGCATCCCACAGAATTCCTGTCCTAGATTAGATGGCAGCTGGACAGAGGATGTCAACAGGTAAGGGTGCTGTGATGTTCTCCCTGGAACTCCTTGAGTCAAGGCAGGTTCCTGAACGTGTGTAACCATCCTACGCCATTTCAACATGCTTCAGGCAGCTGGGACCAGCCTCAGCGCAGGTTAGGGAGCGTGTAGTGATCTGTCCCACCTGCTGTAAGTAAAGAGTTGCTTCCCTTACACCTTTGAGCATCCCACCTTTTAGGTATGTGGGCCTGGCTGTTCCACTGAACTGCAAGTAAATCAATAGAAGGAAAACGGGGAGAGGAAATGACTGCCAAGAGGTGGTGAGGTCTGCCTGTCCTGACAATCCTGCTCCTCAGTGATCACGGCAGAAAGAGACTAATTCATGCCCTGCCCTTTGGGGGATGTAGACAGAAGTTGCTGCAGAATCCAGTACCTGTTTTCTAGTGAAGCACAGCACCCCAGATCTGGAGTTAGTGCAAGAAATACATACAAAAAATGTAAAGACGGTGATAATAGAGAGCTATGTTTTACCACTTCAGGTGGTTGTCAGAGCCTATGACCCAGCAGGCTTGGATCTGTCTTTCATTTGTATCCTGCAGGCTGGCCAGGGAATTCAACTGTTCTGGGACATCCTTAGCTCAAACCTTCCGTGTCCAGGCTTGCGCTGTCGCAAGCTTGGAGTTGTCCCTGAAGCCGTCCTGTTGCTATATTCCGGGGGAGAAATATTTCTGGTCCCACTGAACTGGACTTCCTTGGGATACAGATGGGCTCTGCAACAGCCCAGTCTGTGAAGGCTGCAGTGGCAGGGAGATCCCTTCTCAGCCTCTCCTACCAATATGCAGGTACAGAGGCAGAGGTCAACGGGCAAGAATTGCTACTGAACATACTAACACCTTTGCACTCCTCCCCCTTGATACTTCAATATGTTCCTTGTGCAGTTGCTACTGGGCTTGCATTTCTCCCTTTGCAGCCTCTACTCACGCACTAATTTCAGCACGTTTTCAAATCATTAAAGAACTAGAGTCAGTTGCCTGAAGTTCAGCAGGATAATTCCTTATTCTCCACTGAGAGACAGGACAGCTGCTGTTCTTCCAGCAGAAGGAAATACAGTTCAAATGCTTCATGGAGCTTCTCTTCAGCTCTTTAATGAATCCTATTTAAGTTCAGTTTTTCTGGTGTCTGCTGTAAGATGAAGTACTCAAATTCTCTAGACCAAGCCTGTGTTTATTGATGTACAACTAGTCTTGATGTACAATTAGTCTTGATGTACAACTAGTCACACTAACACATTTAATTCATTTTTTTTTCTTTTCCTCAGTGAACATAATACAACTGCTATAGTGACAAAGACAGCCTAGAGTGGGGTGCAGTACTGACTACTGACACTGAGCAGTTTTCTCTTTTGTCCCACTTCGCCCTCTTTCAGCTTGGAACTGTTACTGATGGTACATGATTTATTCTGTAAGAGAACTATTTTCCTCTGCAGCTGAATTTGCCAGATCTGCTGCAGTGTCCAAGGAGAATTTCAGTTTTCCTTCTAGCTTAGTGTGGGCTTTTAAGCCAAGACAGGGAGAAGTTTCTGTGAGCTACTCAACCACCAGTACATGAGGACCACTTTATGTGTTCTAGTTAAATATTTCCTTAAGCAGATACTTGGATTTACAGTGAAATAACTGAAAACATTAGTCTCTTCCATACTTAAAGAAAAACAAGCTCCACTGCTGCTGGCTGATACGATGCACATTCTCTAGGTAAAATTTCACAGCTTTATTTTTATTGGAAATACTTAAGTTGAATCATAATTCAATATGAAAGAGTGAGAAATACTTTATTCTACCAAAGCTCTAATTCATTTCAGCAGCTGCGCAGCAGCAATAGCTCCATGTCCCGCTTCAGGACTGCCCCATTTCTGAGCTGAGGCAGAGCATTAAGGTACAAACCACCTTGCAGTCATCAGGTTGTTGAACATCATCCTCCAGCCGAATCCAGTTTTGAAAACGCTATATCAAATACCTCATTGTAGTGCTCAACAAAATGCACTTCTAGTCCTTCTGTAATGAATCCAGCAAGGTCGTAATAATCCTTTTTATTCTCTGATGGCAAAATGATACAGGTAACACCTGCTCTCTTTGCCTATGGGGAAAAAGAAAATTATGCAGTCTGGGTGTTTAGTCCTAGAAATCCAACAGTCTACTAAAACCAGATTATTTCCCATTTCAGAAAGCAAGAACAAGCCCAGTTATTAAGGAACACGATCTGGCTTTACTCTTCTTCAGAGAGCAGCAAGGACATTACTTACAGAAGCTGTCACTAGGACAGATCATGTTTCAAGATCTCAAGCCCCCAAAACACTTCCCAGTAGTTGCATGGACAGATGAAGTGGGAGGTATTTTAGTAGGACTATGAGAGCACACCTGGGGAGCGTTATACTAATTCATAACGGTCTACTGAGTTTTAGAAGCCTGCTTCCACTTGTCTGAAGATAAACCTTAAATTCAAACGAAGAGTAGTTTATCAGACCAACCCACCACATCACAACCCATAGCACCATTCTACTGAGCCTTTCAATACAGACAGATGCATCAGAAACAGCATGTTAAGTGAAACCCACTCATCAGCTGGCAGGTTTTCACCCACTCTGGGTGATCTTGCACTTATCTCTGGGGGCCATTCACACTCCTGCAAGCACAGCTACTCATCAGACATGCGGACATCCCTATTATGTTATTCCTTCTGTAATTAATATCATAAACCAAAATACTCCTTAGACAAATCCATGATGCATGGAGACAGAGAGAGCTCTTACCGCAATAGTCTTCTCCTTGATTCCACCAACAGGAAGAATTTTTCCAGTCAGTGACACCTCTCCGGTCATGGCCACGTTCTGCCTCACTGGACAATTCATGGCCAGCGATAGCAAAGCTGTTACTATAGTACACCCTGCACTTGGTCCGTCCTTTGGTGTTGCTCCCTGTTTAAAAAACAAAACAAAACACAATAAGCATAAAACCCCTTGTCTTTACCTCATTCAAAGAGTAGCAAAACCAGACAATACCTGTGCTATTGCTGTTTTAACAATGGCACCAATTTCAGGAGGTGAAAATCCACTACACAAAGCTTTTTGTGAAGTTGTCACTGACGGAATTCTTGAATTGGCCCATCTAATAGGAACTATCACTCCTTATCATTCCTCATCTTATTCATGTGGAATAAACCAATTGAGTTTAAAATTTGGTTTCTGGACTGATGCTACCATGATACTCATCAGGCTCAGGACCTGAGCAACTTGCAGTTAGCATCCTGAGCAAAAATGAGCATGAATGCATTAAAGCTTTTTGTTGAACTAAGCCAGCCATGGATGCAAGTAACAGAGGTCAGTATCACAAGGGAAGAGAGCATCAAGACTCACAAAATAATGGAGAACAATACTAAAAATCATTCAAGGCAGAAAATACTGTTCTGTTTAGAAACCTGCCCAAAACAGGTCTAAGCTAGTGACAGCCTGGATTTATCTGAGATCAAACAGATCTTTGAGGTGAAAGCCAAGAAAACAAGTGTTTGAGGGAGCAGAGGAAGAGGAAGCACCTGCTTCTTTCTAATCCTCCAGGAAACCAATACTCAGGTAACAAGCAAGTTTCTATTGCAGAGAAAGCTGCAATAAGGAGATCGTGAGCTATGTGAAATCATGCTTTAGCAGAAGCAAATCTTGGGTACAGTGGTAGGACAAACAAAGCACCTGCCCAAAGCCTGTTAACTTATTATATGAGCACTCCTAAGGAGTGTGCGCATTTATTCTCTATTCCAAACACTGGAGAAATGCAATCACTGACTAGGAACCACAGCACAGAGAAGCATTTTCAGAAAGGTGAAAATGACCAGAAGCCTTTATGAATGACTGGTAACACGAAGACAAAAACTTTAGCTTAGCTTTTACCGGATTACTTATCTCTGTGCCATGGTTCCACCGCCTGCACAACAGGGCCAACAGCTACAACGGAAGCCTGAGATTGCTTGCAGTATTATCAGATCCCCTGTATTCTTGCCACGTTTGCCACAGAAACGAAAGGACACATGGCTCATAAGAATGTTTTCACAGGATCCTGAGGAAAGTGTCTTCTTTTCTAGGTTTTACTGCTAAAAGACTGCATTCTGCACAATACATGGACAAATTAAGTGTTTTCCAACTTCATGTCAGAGGTAGCAAGTAAGCCTAGCTGCTTTGCACCTCTCTGAATTCTGTATCAGATTACCTCTGGCACATGCAAGTGGATATGGGAGGACATGAGGAAGTCATTGCTGGGTTCCTTCTGCATCAGAAATGCTCTCGCAAATGTGTAAGCTATTTTGGCACTCTCTTTCATTACATCTCCCAGTTGTCCTGTTACTTCAAGGGACCCATCCTTGTTCTCCTTGTCTTTGGGTCGCTTCAGGGATGTTTCAACGAACAGAGTAGAACCTCCTAAGGAAAAAAAAAAAAAAAAAAAGAAAGAAAAATGACATTCTGAGAAAAGTTAGAGGAAAATTCAAGCAGAAGGCTTTGGTGATGGAGAAGCGATGTCAGATTTGAGTCTGTGGCCCTCTGATCAGAGGATAGCTCTTGGGTAAAGAGCAATTGAAACCTGCTCTCCAGATCCCTTCAGAAAGCTTAGCTAGAATTCTCAGCAGACCTGCATTGACAGTCTCCATTTATTGCTTTAGACTTTATACTCCACCAACCCATATTTAGTGGAAACAAGCAGTTCTTGTAAAGGTTTCAGGCACTTTTTGGCTACAGAGTAAGACAAGCTCTTACCATAACACGCTTCTGGCCAGTTCTGGTTTCCATTGTCAGACATCTCTTCACCTTCTCCACTATACTGATTATCTCCCTCCTAACTACTTCCAGGATTTCAATTCTATCAAAAGTCAATTAGAATACCCAGGAGGCATATCTAGATGCCTTATCCTTTAATATGTATTATATTTCCTCTCAGTGGTATTCATAAGCCTCCAAGTTACTATGGGGAGTAATCCAATGACCTATGTAACCAGCCACTTCCACCCACCCCAACGGAGTGCTAGAATACCTGCATCTGCCCTTGACATCGAAAGCCAAGTCAGTGGTGAGACATCATTGAAGAGATACAGCATGCCTCAGCTGTGCCGTAAGCACCTCCTGCTTTTAAGGAAGTAAGACAAGGTTTTGTCCTTGCTTTTAGCAAGTATTATGCATTCCTAACGGATGCAGTTCATACAGGATATGGAGCATGAAGAGAAAACATTCTGGCCTGAAGTCAAAATTAGCCTGGGCTTATAAAAAAGAGTCCTTTCTTTAGGGAAGAAGGGGTCAGAATCTAAAAAGCAACAGAAGTTAACATTACCAATGCCAGTAGAACTTCTGTGGACTTGGTAGGGAGAATTCAGTTGGACTTCCTCACTCAATTTTTGAAAATTGTATGGAAATGTAGACACACAGTTCAGTTTTCCAGCTGGTACTTACCTCTCAGAACCTGCAGCCTCACCTCAGTTCAGGATAAGAGGAATCCTTTCTCCTGGAAATGCACATTTACCCAAAAGCCACTGTTTAACTGCACATTGTCTACCTGCACAACTTACCCATAGCTGTCCAGGCCAGACCCATCACCACTCCTGGAGGAGTGGTTTCATACATTCGATCCACAGTGAAGATGGGCTTTCCTACAAAGTCCTGCAGGTTTTCAGGTGTTACTTGGACCGTCTCTGCTTCTCCACTCACAATTTTATAGGCTGATTTTCTCAGTACCTGAGTGAGACAAGAATGTTCTGTAGGAAAAGCTGAGAATGCTGAAGCAAAGGGATAACGGTTACACGTAATTTTCCTTTACCTTTTCTACTTGTTTCTGCAGATTCCTCACCCCACTCTCTCTGCAGTACTGCTTGATGAGAACAGTCAAGACATCTGATGTGATTTTGGCTTTGTTTTCATCCAAGCCACACAGAACTCGTGCTTGAGGGACCAAGTACCTCTGAAAGAGATCATCCAGCACATTCTTTTGTTAGTATTTGTGGGGGAAAAAAAAAAAGGCCTGGTAGTTCCAATTTACTTAACTTCAGTCTGCCATTAGCTGAATGACATTTTCAGGAGTCCACAGGCTGTTATAGAATGCTGGAATTATTTTAAGTGGGTATTCAAATCAGGGGTACACTGTCCACACCACCATGTGCCTAATACTTGTTGATATAGTTGGATGTAAATATGCAAGCCTGAAGCTGCCAAAAACATTTTATTAGATGTAATTCACAGTGCATCGCTGAAGAAGTTTCTCTTACCTCTGCAATTGCAAGTTTCTCTTCTGCTACATATCCTGACACATTGATCACTTCCATTCTATCCCTCAGTGGCTCTGGAATGGTTTCTGTTACATTGGCAGTACAAATAAAAAGTACCTGAAAGCATAACAAGATCCTTTTAGGCATTTTCATTAAGCTGCTACTTTATTCCAAGCAGTACATCCTCACTGTGTTTCTGTCTGAAGAGCTGGAGCAAGATCTGAAGGGATGGAATGAGATCGTGCTCTCTATGGAGCCTGTTTTTTTATTACAGATAGTGCTTTGGATTCTAGAACTATGTAATAGGACGTTCCCTACTGAAGCGTTACTGGACCTGGTGCTCACCAATGCAGACAAACTCATTGAAGAGGTTAAGATCAGTGCCAGTCTGGGGTGCAGTGTCCACGCCCCGGTGGAGATTGTGATCTCGAGGAATACCGGCCTGGCAAAGAGCAAAGTCAGGACCCTGAACTTCCAAAGAGTGAAATTCCAGCTATTTAAAGACCTAGTGGAAGAGATCCCCCGGAACATTGTTGTTAGGAACAAAGGAGCTGAACAGAGCTGGCAACTCTTTAAGGATGTTTTTCAGAGCACAAGAACTCTCCAACCCCCTGGGTAAGAAAGTGGGCAGGGAGGGCAGAAAACCTTGGATGGCTGAGCAAGGACCTGCTGGCCAGCCTGAGGCATGAGAAAGAAACGCACAGGCAGTGGAAGCAGGGACATGTGGCCTGGAAGCAAGGAGACAAAGAGGTGATCCAAGACAGCCAGAACCTAACCTTTGATAAGTCCACACCTTAAGAACCTAAGAACCTTACCTTCGATAAGTCCACAGGAACATCAAGGTAATGATCCAAGAAGTTAGAGTTCTGTTCTGGGTCCAGCAGCTCTAGGAGTGCTGAGGATGGATCCCCCTGATATCCTCTTCCTATTTTATCCACCTGTGGGAGACAAAATTTACATGCTACAAGCCGTTTCTCACCACAATAGATTGTCATACAAAGATTCATTAAGGACTCCATCTCAAAATCTTCATGTGTTTGTTCATAAACAGCCACTACCAAGCTTTCTGTAGATTTACCCAAGTCACTACAGTCTTACAAGCATGAGCGTGTGGCACGCTGACAAGACAAGGGACTAACAGCGGTGTGGAGAAGCACCACAAAGTCTCAGAAGAGTGCATATAATTGAAAACAAATGAGTTAGCATGGATCGGTGGGCTAGTATTTGCCAAACCAAGCTATATTCACAGAACAAATACTTATTCCATGGTGGGAGGACCACAGGGCGCTAGCTTAAGCCATTCCCCTAATATTTAATCTAAGACGCCTTACTTACTCTGCTCAAAGTGCAAAGTGTGTACTGTGGTGGTTTTACCCTGCTACGCAGCTGAACTCCACCACAACCACTCTCTCCTCCTCCTCAAAGGAAAAAAGGAGAAAATACAATGCAAAACGCTCAAGGGTTGAGCGTTGAAGACAGGGAGATCACTCAACAATTATATCATGGGCAAAATAGACTCAGCACAGGGAGATTAATATAATGTATGGCCTATCACTAGCAGACTAGAACACTGAGAAACTAAAAGCAAACTAAAACCACGTTCCTCAGCATCCATCCTCTTCTATGTCATCACCCAAGCAGCGCAAAAGAACAGGGAATGGGGGCTGCAGTCAGTCCCTAATGGTTTGTCTCCGCTGCTCCTTCAAGGTCCCTCTCTGCCCCTGCTCCATGTGGGTCCCTCCCATGGGATGCCGCCCTTCCCGAACTGATCCTGTGTGGACTGCCCACAAACAGCAGCTCTTCAAGAACTGCTCCAGCACGGGTCCCCCACAGGTGGCAGCTCCCCCCAGGCCCCCTGCTCCTGCATGGACTCCTCTCCATGGGCTGCAGCACTGGCCTGGGGCCTGCTCCTGTGGGGGCTCTCCATGGGCCACAGCCTCCTCCAGGCCACCTCCACAGGCTGCAGCATGGAGATCTGGTCCATGTGGGACCCATGGGCTCCTTGGCTCTGGCCAGCAGCAGGTCCCTTTTGGAGCCAGCTGGAGCTGGCTCTCATCTGACATGGGGCAACTGGTGAGCTCTGCTCACGGGGCCACCCCTGCAGCCCCAATTCCCAAACCAATACATACTCACGTAATACACATACACACAGCCACTCCAAACAGCTCCACTAGAGGACTTGGCTGCTTCCACAGAACCACAGACTGGCTGAGGTTGGAGAAGACCTCTGGAGGGCATCTTGTCCAACCTCCCTGCTCAAGCAAGGCCACCTATGGACCTGGATGCCCAGGACCAGCTTTTGAGTATCTCCAAGGTTGCTGTCTCTTTCAGTGTTGTCCGTGTCCTCAGAAGGAGGACAGCTCTCAACAAGGTTCCTCTCAAATCAGACCTGAAGTTGACTGTAAGCATCTTACTCCTTATAGTATTGCTTTAGACTTGCCAAAAGTGACTTTTTCTAATAATCATATGTTTATGTGCACAATGTTGTATCAACAACTAGGTAGGGAACATGAGAGCTACTGAATTCTTTGAATACTCAGCCAGCACCACTACGATCCTCATGATCCAAATAACTGCAATTTAAAGAGAAGAGCACAACTGAAATATAAAAGTTGAAGGACGTTTAAAAAGTTTAGAGGAAGAGAAAATAAAGGTCTAAGGTATCACTGTTACCTAAAGAACCTGAGAGCCCAGCATAGTTTAAAACCAAAAAGAATCTAGTTACTGCTGCACCTTTCCTGTTGGTGTCAGTACCTGACACATGTTTTTAAGAGCAAAAACTAGATGGGCAGATACGTCACCTCATCGATCAGTATAAGTGGATTCTCTGTCTTGGTCTTCTTCAGACACTGGATGATTTTTCCTGGCATCGCTCCGACGTATGTCCTCCTGTTTTACCAGAGACCATGTTTAGGGAAGAACAATGCAGTACAGCACACAGCATAGCATGCAGATGGTGGAACAGGTATATCCTGCTGGAAAACAAGTCTATTTCTTTAACACCTATCAAAAGCATTCTCCATCACCATACTAAGCACCCAGACCCATTTAATCTGTTTCTACTAGAGATCAGACTTGGATTTTGTCAGAATACTTCTAGTCTGCAGTTTTTATCTTTAGTTTTAATCTCTAAAATCAGTGAGAAGCAAATAGGTAAGGCTAAGAAGTGAGAGGGTCGAAGAGCAACTTCGTGTTTAGTTAAAGAAATGTTAGAAAAGGGAATATTTTGTTCCCTCACTTGGTAGGCAGAGAAAAAGGAGGATCAGTGTAAATCAAAAGGTACACCGAAGGTATTTATTGCTAACAGCAAAACACAATCCTGCTAGTGGAACAGGCAGAAGCAGAGCAAGAAGATAACAACAGAATGAACGCCAGGAGGCACAGAGCAGAGAATTTTCTGAAAAGCATCTAAAATATTTCTCTCTACTTCTGTATCACACAGGGCAGAACCACACAGGTTCAATCCATACTGCAGAACAGCTTCTCTTCTTACTGCTTTGAAAAAAAACGCTAGTTTTGTTTTAAGGTATACACGGGGGAAAAATAACCCCCTGGCAGGGGCTGCTTTACTGATTTTTGTGTTCACTTCTCACTCACTCCTCCATGAATATTCTCGTTTCCAAATTTTTCTCATGCAACACCTCTCTCCTGATCATTCAGACACCAAGTCTCAGTTTCACTTGAAAACAAGGGAATCGCCTCGTTCAAACTGTCCCCATCCTCTAGCGCTGGCATTTATAGACAAACAAGAACTGACATTTGGCATCTAAGTCGAATGCTTTTGGGAAGCTCTCACAACTTTTCAAAGATCTAACACGTTGTCCAACTTCAGTCACACTCCTATTTTGACAACATGCATAAAAATTGCTGGACTAAGAAATTGCTCAAAGTGCACTGACCTGTGTCCTTTTATTTCTGCCACATCGGTCATTCCTCCAACACTGAAGCGGAAGTACTCTCTGTTTAGGGCTCTGGCAATGGAGCGGGCAATGCTGGTTTTGCCAACCCCAGGGGGGCCATAAAAACACAGGATTTTCCCTTGGGTGGATCCTCGCAGCTGGCTGACTGCGATAAACTCCTGCACAACAGATGAAGCACCAATAGTGAAGAGGGCAACTGCAGTACATTTGTTATTGGGTCAAGCAACACTTCAAAACGAGCATCGTACACAAAACTGGTCCCCAGAGGAGCTGGAGAGGGAAAGGGGAGAAGGTAAGTAAGGTCACTGGTGCAACTGGTGCACTGCATGGAATCAACCGCATAAGTAATCAAATCCACAGACCTGCATGATGCAACTCAATCTATTTCTGTATAAAGATTGGGCAGAGACAGCATAAATAGCGCTAGTGCTGATGAGCAGCATGGCTGGCTGATACTCAAAAGGGATTGCCTGCTTGCTGATGTGCAACAATGGGCTTACTGTAAATCATTTAAAATAATGAATTAGATAGTGGGATTAATTCGTAAGTCTTGGGTGCTACTAGAGAAAGAATCCCACTTTCATGGTTAGAGAGAAGACATTTCACAACCTTTACCTTTTTCTACAGACTGGAACAAAGCAATTGAATAAAGATCCAGGATGGCTAAGAATTCATGGCTTGTTATACAGATCAACATCTCACTGGTAGCTTAGGAGGTGCCTCTACAGCTTCTGTTTCTGTGCAGAGTGATTACTGAGGTGGCCTAACTGTAATCAGCTCTGTCCACAAGGTAACATAGAGCTGTGCTACATACAGCACGTGGAACAACAAGAGAAACTGTCTTAATGCACCCTTGGAAGGAAATGGCATCTAGGTCAAGTTGAAGGCTAGCTATACTCGGTAGCTTCACTGAATCTGGCAAGGTCTCGCTGCAATCTGTAACACAAAGTCAGTATTTGCACCTGCCTCCTCTCTACAGGGCATTTTCACACACTCCTCCCAGAATCCTGCCAACACTGGGGTTGTGTTTCACTGCTTGAAATCACTGGCTGCCTAAAAGCAGGATCCTATTCCTGTCCTCTGGACAGGCAGGCAGCTCCCACTGCAGGTTTTTGTAACCTGTTGCAAGTATCTAGTCTTATCTACAACAGCTTCCCTAACAATGGTACTTGCAGGTGGGACACCTTCAGGCAAAAGTGAGGGAAGTTGTAGAACAAGGCAACACTACAAACCCTTCAGCTTGCAACACAGCTCCAGGGACAGGTAAAGGTCATGAGGCGAACACGCATCTTAGCGAACATCTCCCCCTGCCTTAACTGGAGAGATTTAAGCACTGGTTCAATATACTTTAGAAGGGCAGAAGCTTTGCCTGTCACAACGAACCATTTTGACGATGGTTGATTAAATTCCAAAGATTTCTCCCCTTGGATATTTATTCATTTCCTCAGCATTAAGTAACAAAACAGGTATACTGTCATTTAAATCAGAACATGACCTTCATTGTCACTGGCAATTAAACACATTAACTTATCACCAGAACTTTCCTTGTGGTTCATGAACTAATGCAAATTCAATGGAGAGCCACAAGCTGAAACACAAACTGCCCAGTGTCAGGCAGAGGGTGAAGCTTTGCTCTCTGCCCATTCCTGCCTTACCAGGATTCGCTTCTTGACATCATCCATCCCATAATGATCCTCCTCCAGAACTGCTCGGGCTCTGCTCAGCTCCAGGTTCTCCTCACTGCACTTGCCCCACGGGATGGATGTCAGCCAGTCCAAGTAGTTCCGTGTAACACTGACAAAACACACAAGTGAGAACAATTTAACAACAACCAGCTCACACTCTCCACTGCCTTTCAAAATAACCTCACCCTAAAAAAATGGGGTATAAAAAGTACTCATGACTAGGAGACTATGACAATATCATCGTGATCTGAGCTAACCCTCCGTTGATGTCTTCATTCCCTTGCCCCTTCCCTAGAAAATCAAACCTTTTGCCTCAGGAAAGCAAAATCTATGGAAAAGAACCATGCTCTGGGCAGTAATTGTTTTCTGTTGAACTCCCATTTTGGCTTACTCTCTTTTGCGTGCATTATGTAGGATACAAAGGCTGTCGGCTTGCCAGGACTATCCCACATGAGCATTTATAGCTAGAATCACATGGTTGCAGTAAACAGTGCATAAAAATCCAGTTTGTAGTGAAGCACGGCTTGAAAACAAGACCTGTTTGTTACCCAGTGGGTGCACAGCAATGCTGGAATTAAACTTAAAGGTAGTACTGGCTTTGTGGTTATTTATTTTTACACCTGATCCCACAGTCTGGTATCACCAACTAACGCAAGCGTACACTGCTCCCTTTTATCAGACATCTGAAAACACGCTGCGACTTTGCCAAAAGTTCTGGTCTAACGTTCTAGCAATAAAACAGACCTTTAATTTTAACTACAGATAATTAGCAATGAAGAATCAAAACCAGACCCACCTAACTTGGACAAAAGGAAACTGCTAAAGAATACCGACACTTTTCCACTGCGTTATGCGGTATACTCCCCTCACCACTCTTCACAAGTGGAAGATTTCAAGTATGTCAGAGCAGGATCTTTCTGCCTGTGACAAGTTTCTATTTTTCCTATGAAAATCCTCAGCAATGTTTTTTTTTTTTTTTTTTTTTTTTTTTTTTTTTTTAAATTGTTCTCAGGGAGAACAATTACAACAAAAAGCTAAAAGAAACATTTAAGGTAAGAGCTTCACAGAACCAGATAGATTTCTCTTGTTTCTCTCATTCCACTAACTAATCCTGGTAGCAGAGGACACAACCATGCACTCACTTGAATTCTGAGGAGTGATTATCCAGCAAGCCCAACTTGTTCAACTCTTCGTCAATCACATCCATAACATGCTTTGGCACTACCAGATCTTTTAGTCGCTCACGGAATTTTTCTTCTATAGCATCCTTGTCCTCTTTTTCCAGACCTAGCTCTTTTTTAATGATCTTCAGCTGCTCCTGGAGAAGATACTTGCGATGCGTCTGCTTGATCTTCTCCTCAACCTAAACACAGCAACAAGTATCATTACTGTTCTGTTCCTGGTACCGCCAAGAAACATCAAATGCTTCCAAACATTTCTGAGTTACGACCTTCTCAGCAGCTGAAAATACAACAGAAATCTTCATTTGAAGCATGTTCTAAGATAACAGGTGACTCTAATTGTACCATTTCAAACACTCTGACAGCAGTATCTGCACATGCTGTTTTTATGCATATATGTACTATAAGCAGGACCATATCTTTTGCAAACCGTTTTGGAAATGACCTGCAAAAAATGTCCCTCCTTAAGAGCTTTAAGGTATGTTACCTTCACACACCCCTCTGACCTACCTTAACTTCTCATTCTTCTATGCCCACTATCCAAGCGTATTTAGGAGCTGTGAAGTTTATGTCACAAAAGGAAAAGCTGTAGTTCATCCTTCTTGTCAGTCAAGCCTAATTTTCTTAAGTGGAGGACATTTCAGTTTTTTAAACAATAATCAGGATCTCAAAGTCCTTTTCACAAAGTTCTTTTCTATGCAGATGCCTGGCCTGTTGCATGGGGCTATTCCAACTCACGTGGGACTATGAATTTCTCTTTGCTGAACTTGAGGAGGTTCTTACTGACTCTCTGAGAGACAGCACTACCAACTAGCTGCAGTTTAGACTTCGTGCTGTTGATCATAATCCTTTCTGTCCAGCAATCTAGCCAACTTTTTCACCCACCTTGTACTTCATCTTTCTAGTCCATATCACCCAATTTGACCATAAGAATACTAACGATGACCACAACAAAGGCCTTGCTAACATCAATGTATACAATACATATTGTTCTCCCTTTCTCCTCTAGGCCTTCTTATCTGAGAGGGTAATCATTTTGGTCAGGCACAGTTTGCTCTTTGAAAATCCCTTCTGGCTCCTCCATATCGTCTCCTTCTCCTTCATTTGCCTGCACAGGCTTCCAGGAGAAAGCAGATTTAACATCAGATTCTGTATTACTTTTACAAATGCGCAAGTAAAATCAACTTTCTAATGGAAAAAGGGGTATCAAATATGAACTCTAAAATAATCTCATTCCTTTAAAATGTGTGCCATGGTTTTGCTTTAAAATTCATCACTGGCAGTGCTAAGCACCACAGCGGTGGACATGATATAAATACATGGAAGATCCACGCTACTTGAAAGACTTACCTCCCTTCCAAGACGTTGCTGGAGTTTGCTCAACTCATATTCCTTCTTAAGAAGGGAAAGGGCTTTGTAAAGCCTTTTAGGAATCTGGAAATGATAGATACAAAATGAGTTTTCAGGCATTGTAGTCTTGTCAGCTCCCTGTACAAAAGGCTGTCATCCAGAATACAAAGCTCCAACAGGTTGCCTGCTTTTCCTAATTCTCCAGCACCCACAGATGTAGGAAGATCAACCATTCAGCAATCCAGCAACACACAACCAATACATTTGCCACCAAACATGCAGAGCATCCTTTCCCTGAAGGCAAGTTATTAATTACTCACTATATCCTTCAGCAAGAATCTTGTCACTGATATTAACTGATATCATCAAACGTAGTATTGAAGTCTCCTCTGTAGTGAGGCTGGTAGAGAAACCATGACATATGGCATAACCACTTTTGGTTCAACTAGTACAGCTTTAGTTAAAAGTTTCATCTTACACTGGTTTCTTCCAAGATATCTTGAAGTTCGTGTGACTCTGCTCCTGTTAGTGCTGCACCCATGTCACTCAGGTAGATAGGGTTATCTACCACGCGTTGTCCAGCCTGCATCATCTGAAGCACGGACTCTCTAGAAAAATGGTAATAAAAACCAAAATGCTCACTAAATACGTACATTCATAAGGGAGTAACTTTATGGAGTTATTTACTTGTTATAATGGTAAAGAAATTAAATGCTGTTCAGTTTCATAGCAAAGTAACTTTAAAAAAACTTTTTAAACTTAAAAAAAAATTACTAAGCCAGTGGTCAGTACCAAACTCATACATCACTTGATGAAAGGAATGATCAATGATAAATACAATCAACTATATGAAATGTTATCTCAATAGTCACATAATTTTCTGCGTCCCACTATGCCAAGCCTCTTACTATACTCATATTACATGCATCAAGACTGTGACTGTTATTGCAGTGAGCTTCACTTAGATCCAAACCACCTGCTGCAAGTCCAATTGTCCTATTTCATGCCCAAGCTTCACCCAAGGTTTCAGACATTCCTCTCTTTTATTAACAGTGGATGCTAAAGCTTAAATCCCTAAACAAACTCCTAGGTGGCAATTCAGCGTCTCCTCTTTGTTACAGTGAAAGAACAAATGCAACAGAAAATCTCAGGGTACTCCAGCCTGAGAATACGCTGTTCCCAAGGCAGGGAAGCGTGCGAAATACGTACCTGTACAAAGGGTTCAGGGCAATGATGTCCCGGATTGTTTTGACAATTTCTGCAGTAAGAGCCTATGAACACAAGAAAGATTTAATCAAGAAAAAGACTGGAAAAGGACAAGGCCTCAGCATAAACACGATATTCCCCAACCTCTCCACTGTGGGAGCTCAAAAACACAGCCCCTATCCATCCGCCTCCAACGCTGTGCTGAAGTGGTATTTCATGTTGGGGCAGTTACTTCTGGGAGGCAAGGGCTGCAGGCTGGCTTCCTGCATGCACAAAACTTGTTCTGGGACAGAGATACGGTCAGGTTGACCACTCAAGTCACCTTGGAGCAAAGGTCTGATTGGATAAAAGACATTACACAGACTTAAGCACAACTTAATGTTCTCAGTCAGAAATGTTTTGAAGTGACTGATTCTAAGGAATTGAGGTGTTGCAATGAAAAACCATTATTTTCATAAAGTCCCCTCAGGCAGTGACTGTGAGAAGAAGGAAATGGTTTCCAAAGCCTGAAATTAGAGCTTCACTTTAGAAGTCTTCCTTTAAGCAAGAAATACGGATGCAATTCTACAGGCTTGCATGATTAGATCACTTACTTTAACCTCTTCTGTGATCTGAAAATCTTCATGAACCACATTCTCTACTTCTACCATGAGAACTTCTTGTGAGGAAGCAGCTACAGGATCTAGTACCACTTCCACAGCTTGGTCCTTTGCTCCTGACTCCTCTTCAGCCTCTTTCTTAGACCGTTTCTGTTTCCTTCTAGCCTTCTGTTTGTTTTCAGGCTCCTCAGGCTCAACCTCTAGCTGCCTGTTTATACGAATCCTGAAAGCCAAAAGAAACCAGATACAAGCAATTCTTCCCTGCTGTACGTAACTTCAGCTCTTCAGCATGAAAATGAAAGTTGTATTTTGAATAAGCTAAAAGTCCAAAATGTGACAAAGGTGACTAACAGACTATGTATTTTGATAAGATTTAGGTTTGGGTTCATTCTGTCAAAATAAGGCTTGATTTAGTAAAACAGTAAAGTGACAGATATGGATGGGACTTAAGTAATTTTACAGTGAGTAAGTATTCTCTATTCACAGTAAGTATTCAAAAACAAAGTTAATTGACTTGCCTATTTCTGTTTCTGCTCTCCAGATTTTGACAGGTTAGCTTTCTCAAACAAAATCATAAATAGCTGGAAGTAATAGGAGGCTTTTCTGAAGGAAGACGGATACCTAAGCTGCTCCCACTGTGTCAAATTGTTACATACTTAATATTGAGTTGTGACATTAAGTGGAGAGTTAAAGGAATGGGCTGTTAAAATACACTTCAGCAAACAAAGACACCTCCTACTATTTCTTCTGCATCTAATATGAACCCTGAAAGGTTCTTTCAGTACTTGCATATAGTTTCAGAATAGCTTTTACTCCTCAAATCTTCCTAAATGTGTCCCTGCTAACTTAATGTGTGATGTAAGACATTTAAAAGGGACCATGTTATCAGGTCAAAACCCCTTTGCGCTCCTCCTGAAATGCTCATATTCAAGTTCAGTTCCTCTAAAGCTCATCTGTCTTTGCTTGCCTTTCTTCCAACAACACTAGTCCAAAAATTACGCTACTGTGCTTACCTTGCGTGTATTCTTAGACCACTACAAATGAATTCCACTATTTCTAAAGATCATCATTTGTTTCAGACTGTAGCTTTCCCATTTCCTTCCTCAAGTTCTCATTATAAACACATTCATAGGAGTGCTGCTGCCACATTCCAGAAGGTGTATGGGGAGAGCTAAGGGAGGGATTTAGAGATGAGAGCACCCACACTTGTAGGACACCACATTTCATGATTTCGGCTGCTGATGTAACTATTTCCTTTTCTATATTTTTCCCCCAAAATGCAGCACACTCCTCAGATCTGATATCCAGTCTGGTTCCTCCTGTGGACGTGACTGAACAGTGCTCTCCATCTCAATCAAATGAAGACCAATTCCCCACATCCTGAATGCTTGTTTGCATCACATTAGGGTTTATGGAAGAATGACAGGCACGAGGCTCTTCTTTTTGGGGGCTAACCTGCTGCATTGTAACAGTACACAGAATATTGCATCTGGAATACTGTCAGAATACATCGTGGTAACAAAATAAAAGCTTGTTGTACAAGAGCTGCATACGGAACTGCAGGGACATGGTGAAAATGATAACGGGATGTATCTTTAGAAAAAAAAATCTGACAAGATGTGGTGGAAGTACAAGTAATTACCTTCGGTGCCCCATGACTATCATACGCAACTTGTCTCCGAGGTCTTGCATTTCGTGAATCTGTACAAAAGTTCCCATCTGGTAGATTTCATTCAGATCCTCCACTACATCAGATTCATTACTATTGAGAAACAAATAAGAGTAGATATTTACAATCTTGAGAAAGCAGATAAAATTTTAAAAAAGAGAAAACAAGCACTGTTTGCAGAACTTCAAATCAGATTCAGGAGCAAAGACTGTTTGCATTATTCCCACTGTCACCACCATGTCCCTTTCCAAATCACTCACCTATCTGGGTGGTTCATCCCCCTCACAAACAACAACAGCCTTACCTACAGCAAGACTCAAGCCCCTGGCAGTGTTGGTGGTGGTAATGGAAACTGACATAGTAAGAGAACGGTCCAAGCATATACATACAATTTCTGAAATATTATCCAAGGCGGGGGATCTCAGATGACAGCCGTTTGTGTAAATGTAGGCTAGTCGTGGAATTATTTTATTGTTAAAAAGATCAAGAGAAACAACTTACTTGTCATCCTTTTTAAGGAATACACCAGCATAAGGCTGAGCAAGACGAACTTTCCTCCTCAGCAGCTCCACCAGCTTCTTATTTTTTACCTAGGACAATAAGTGGGAAGTCAGATGGAGACCTTGCATGAACTCTGAACCCTCAGTGTGTAAGAGCAGGCATGGTGAAATCCTTTGACTGAATTATCAAATTTAATCTTTGTTCTTTCTAGTCTTGTCTTCATTAAGGGACAGTAATATGGAAGTGGAAGAATATCAGAGAAACAGGAAAACTGAATATTTAAGACAAGTTGCTGGGTACATAAGACTAGCCTGAAGGCAGGGGAAGAAATCAGGCCCAAACCCTACAAATCTTCTGAGCAAGAAGCTTCTCAGTCACTTGAGCACCACTTTGTAAGCATTTCTATTGCTATCACTTCAATACTTGTGTGTCCCAGCTCTCCACTCCTACTAGGCAGCTAGCCCAACCTTCCCCATCAACCCATCCAGTCTCATTTAAATCCTTGTATCCAAAGCCTGCCCTGTTCCTTATCTCCAACAGCCCCACCAGCCTACCCAGGGGCCGTTCCATATTCACAATAGGACCTCAATTTGGCAATAAAATAATAAATGGTAGCTCAACGAATTCACAGGATAAAAGACAGCATTTAACAACTGTCTGAACATAAGACCTGACCTGCGCACTGAAATTAATCACTTATATATAGAAGTGTCATATGATTACATGCCTGAAGATCACAATAATACAGAAGCTTCTACATCCCCCAACCCAGCTACAAAGCCACTAGAATTGCATATATCAGATTTAGACATGCCAAAAAAAAATCCAGTAGAAGTTACATTAGGATAAATAGCGCTACACGAATAGGGAATTGTTGGTCCAGTATTTGTTATGTTTACTCCAGGATTGTTTTTGAAAAATACTATTGGGTAGTACAAATACGAGTGTTTGTTCCAAAATGATTACCTTTCAGGAAGAGAAAATATTTCTGCCTTGTGAGCTCACATCACATGTCAAAGATCAAACTTATATTTATTAAAATTAACTACGGGAGTGCAGAGAGGAGGGCTCACGCTCTGAAATCTTGCAATTACCATCCTGCCCCAGCACCCTCTCCCACTTCAGCACCGTTGCTCTACAGTGAACTCAAGCCTTCCCCTTGCACCTCACCGATTATTGCCTTCACAAACACATTCCTCTTGGTGCTACGACACAAGCCCACAAAGCTAAACCGAGGACGCTTTTCCTTAACCTTCAGCAAAGGAGCAAGGAGAGGACAGCGACCTCTGGAAGAGTTCCCGCGTGATTCCCCCCCAAAAGCAGCATAACGGGCTCTGATGCAATACTTGTGAAACCGTACGTCCGCTGCTAGCCCAAAAAAGCAATGCTCCAGTACGATCAGACCACTAAAAACAAACACGAAGAAGCAGAAGGCCGTCAAGCGTGCCACACCGCGCTGCCCTCCCGAGTAATTAACCGGGCTCTGTAAATAATAAGGACTAAGGCTTCCACCAGAAAGGCACCGCCGGTACCACAAGCATGGAGGGAAGCTCCTGAGCCCGGTGCCTGTGCTCCAGGGGAGCCGCAGGAGCCGCCCCAGGACCCGGCGGGAGCTGCCTGATGGAGCCGGGGCCCGGCCAAGGCCCCGAGCAGCAGCCCCGGGTCCCTTCCCCGGGGCCGCGGCGGCTCCGCTCACCTCGATGATCTTGATGAAGCGAGGGAAGACCGGGTTGCGCGTCACGGCGATGAGGGGCACGTTGGGGAAATGCTCCGGGACCATCAGCGGCGTCAGCGCTGTCATCACCGGCGCGGCCCCACCGGGGTCCGCCCCGCCACCGCCGCCGTCCTCGGCTCCTCCGCCACCGCCCTCCAGCGCGTCGCCCCCCGCCAGGCCACCGGGGCTCCACTGCTGCCACCGCGGGGCAGTGCCGAAGGCGGCGCGGGCCGGCGGCGCGGGGCTCGGCTGGGCCGCGGGGCCCGGGGAAGCGGAGG